>NC_081139.1:7990949-8190949 GCF_958295425.1 Solea solea | reverse complement strand
GTAATTGCTGCATTAGGTCATAATTGGTTAATGTTGGTTAATGTTTACATTATGTTTGTTGAACTATTGGTTTATTTCCTTAAACTGAGTTTTATATTATGCACAGAATTCAAATTGAACACTCTCCTCGTCACAAAGTTTGTCTAAACTGGTTCTTAATATTTTGTCTCCCCCTAGTGGTTAAATGTATTCATTACTTAAAAGAAGATATATCTATATATACACATATGATGTGAGTGATTATGACATAGCTGTATGGTAGAACTTCTGTTGAAAGGAATGAAGGGATTATACATTATACATTATATATTATTCTTTGTTACCAGTGTTATTTTAAAACAAATAGTTTCTGACTTTGCATCTCTTTCCCCTAAAATAAGATCAGACTGAGTATTTTTTATTTTTTTTCCTGTCTTTCAGAGTAATTCTTTTCATGGTTGGTTTTTCTGTGAGTAATATTTTTTCTGTTTTTTGTGCTAGTTTAGAGCACATTTGAAACAATAAATGCAATAAACATTCGATTTATAACAACATGGACAGAAAAACTTAATTAGTTTTTTTTTTTCTTCAAATGAATGCAATGCGCTTCCATATGTTTCTGGCTTAACATCATGCACTCGTATGAGCAGAATAAACAATACAATTTCAGTGTGTTTCTTACATTATGCCACCACAGCCTGTCCAAGGATTAAATGTACAGCAGTTAATTCATCCAACCATATGTCTATCGTAAATAGCAGTGGTAGGGGAACTAGGGCAACCTCCAGAGCAGACTGTGTTGTACAGCATAGACGACACAGTAGTTTTGGACAAGAGAGAGCCCCAGCTACCCAATAATTCTTATAACCAAACTTAATAGATGGATTAAAATGAACTAAACTTGTAATCACAAATAGCTAGCCAACCATATCTGTTATACTTCTCCCAGATTATGCTGTACGCTTTGAAAATTTATAATTTGTGTACTGTAGTGTATGTTATTTTGACTACAGGTGAAAATGTGTTATTTTGCTTACTCTGGCACATTTACATTATAAGTTTAAATTGAAATGTTGAGTCATGTGCATTGTCCCTATTAAATAAACTGAATTAAAGGAGAAAACGTGAATTGTTTGAGACAACAAATTTACATAGTCCTTTAGTTAAGAAATGTAAATTTTGAAAGCAATAGAATAGTTGAAGATGTACAAAACTCTAATGTGTGTACTGAAATCCACATTGATCAACAACAAATCCATGGAAACCTCCAGCAGCAGTGCTTAACCTAAGTGTACTTAGCATTATGACTAAGTATTTGACCATCTGACCTCCTGTCTATACATCTGTCAGCCTATTTCTTTGTGATGTGAGCGGCAGGTGGCCAGTCTATCTGTCACAGTACCAGGCCTTTTTTTTAAAGCAGCAATCAGTAACAAAAGGATTGGTAATGATCGCCGACACACAAAAGAATGAATGTCTTCTCATAGACCACACATTCGTAGTTGCTTTGTCTTATGGAAACATACATACAGTGGCATTGAACAGTGACACATTTATTATTGTTTTAGCTCTGCTACAGCAGTTACACTTCAGATCAAGCAATGTTTATTTTTTATATTTATGGGAGTTTGGATGTGTGTCTATTTGGTGCAAAACCTAATTATAAAGTGGGACCGATTGTGTTTTCTTTGTGTTAAAATCAGCAGTAACAACATTTAAGAATGCATTTTGGTTGCTTTCATTTGACCATTTTATAAATAACTGTATTTGTTCAAATATAACTGTGCTGAGAATTGTATAAAATATTGTAAATATGTAAATATTTGTTGATGGGACATAGAAGTCGTAAATTGAGTTGAGCACAATAGGTCTTCTGCCCACTCCTTTTCAAACATGTGACAAGATGTAAATTAGTTGTCATTGTAAATGTTGCCCATGTGTGTTTGTAATAAATCTAAAAAAAATGTTTGTGTTTCTGATAAATAAGTGTAGAACTATACAAACACACACACACACACACACTCACACGTCATCCCCACACCCCTGGGTCAATCTGCCACGTAATTGCATGTCTCAACTCTCCAAAGACAGTGGACAGTTGGGGTGGCCGGCTGATTAATTTCAGTCGTTTCCCCTCCTCCCTCTGCTGCATCCTCCTCCATCCTCCCTCTCTCCCCTTTTCTGTTAAGGGCAACAGCTCCAGAGGTCCACGACATAGACCAGTGTGTGAGTGGCTGACTGTCTGCCTCCCTGCAGCCTGTGTGTGTTTGTGTGGCTTCTTTGTGAGGACCACTGTGATTTGAGGACTGTTTTATAAAGTAATTTGCCCTCTGTATTCATTCACTCTTAAGCACATTCACTGCATCTTTAATCTCATGACAGAGGTTAGTTTTTACTTTAAATATAACATAATTATTATTGCAGTACAGAAAGGTATACGTAAACTACTTGGGAATGCATTTGGTTTAGTTTATATATATATATATATATATATATATATATATATATATATATATATATATATATATATATACATAAGCAGTTTGTGTATTTTTGTTTTGTTTTCCTTTACCTAGTGACAGTGCATGTTGTCTTGCTTGTGTTTGTCTTATCTGTTTTTATTTTCTTTCAGTCCAATGACTTCCCTCTTTATCTACAGCCAGATTGTATTTGTAATCATAACTGTATTTGCAATGAGTAATTTGTGTGATGTTACTGTGAAAAATTGTTGTTTTAAAAACACAAAAAACAATCCACTGTTGGGTAAGGTAAGAATAAGTGTGTGTGTGCATGTGTGTGTGTGTGTGTGTGTGTGTGTGTGTCAGGCCTCTGCCCCACCTGTTCTTCTATAACAACAGACCTCTCTTCTCCTCTCCACTATATAGACACAGATGAAGTGTTCATAGAAAAAACAGATGAATAAATTGAGAGAAAACTGTTGGGTTTTAAAAAGATTTCAGTGAAAAATCATCAGATAAGTGATAATGAGTTTTAAATCGTGTCGAGTTGGATATAGGCACCTGCCCTAAAACACAGACATACAGACCGCAAGGAGATAAGCAGATGATCCGACAACAATAGATTGAAAAATATGAAATAATTTATTCCGAAAATATAATTGACGATCTGTTCAGTGAACAGACTGTGGACAGACACACCACACACTGCCCCTAAGGACACGGGGTATCATAATGAATGAGAACTTGGGGGTGATAATGAGAGGTCAAACAGAAGAATAAGTGTCAGGCTTGTACACCTGTGGCCCACCTTCTGCCATCTAAACCGCCCAGTAACCATTTCTGTTAACCCCCCCCCCCACAACATTCAGTTACTCTCATTATAACCTACTGAATAATGTAAAGATATATATGCATGAGGCTTCTGAGCAGAGGAGAGGAGACGGGGCAGAGGGATGGAAGGATCTACACAATAGGACTATTTCCCTCTCCATCTGGTCATGTGTCTATAATCTTCCCCTCCTCCCTCTTGATGCTGCTGATCTGTTTGTTTGTCTGACAGTCCATCAACAATTTGTCTCTTATCATAACATTTAGCCTTCATGCAAAGGCTTGTGTGAGATTGTGTGAGTATACAGGAGACGACAACAAATACGGAGCTCAAAGTTTAAGTCGGCGCGTTCGACACGGCGTGTGCATTTCCGTACGGAGGCGGACTGACGCAAGCACTCTGCAGCCCCAGGAGAATTAACCAGGCGTCTGCCACCTGACCCTGCTGACTCCGACCGTCCTAGACTCAGCTGATACACGTGTCGTGTGGCCCTGACATGAGGAGGATACAAAAGCAGGAGGAGTGGGAGGAGGGCGAGGACAGAAGGACCAGCAGGCAATGAATGATTATGATGACTAGGGCCATCTTGATGGCTTCAGTGCCCTCCCCCTCTCTCTCTCTCCCTCCCTCCCTTCCTCCCCCCCCAGAAACCCTGGCCTTGGCCCTGGCTCTCTCGCTTCCACATGGACAAGTGGTCTGGCTTGGAATAGCGTGGGTCAGCATGGGTCACCACCAGGCAACGTCTTGCCTGACAGTTGTTCAGGAAAATGAGAGCGGAGAGAGAGAACAGAGATGTATAAAATGATGATTAGTACCTTGTGAAATAGAAGAGAATAATAAGGCAGCAACATACAGGAGGGAGTAGATAAAAAGGAACATGTTTTGTGGAGGTGTCATATCTACCAGGCGTTATGCGACCGACCGAGCTCTTGCAGTGTGCACAGCTGCTGAGATAGTAGGGTAAATGGTTCCAGCTAATGTCCTGCCCAGACTTCACTCAGTACAGGGAAGTGAAAGAGAGAGAGAAAGAACATTCTCCCAAACCACTGAACAGTGGCAGGGGTAAATGTGTGGGATTAAACACGCGCCATCTTTTCACAGAGCTGTTGCAACAGTGAAATCACTCCAGGGTAGTGATTATTCAGCTGAGAGGAGAAGTTCTCTCCACAGCGTGGCATAAGAGGAATACACAGACTCCAAATGGAGAAACACAACGCAATAATCGGATAATAATGACACTGGAAGTGTTTATGTGTCTGCCTGAAGCAGAGTCAGAGTGACAAAAACAACCCTCGGCCCCTCCGAGAGAGAAAAACAGTCTCACGCTGATGCAGAGAGATGCAAATGCTGGTGAGAGCTCCAGGACCTGAGACGCTGCAGAGGAGAAGTATCTTTGTCTTCACTGGCATCTTGTTACTATTGCGTCTTTATGACAATAAATCACCTTTAGCTGTTCAGCTGTTTTTGATAGGACACAGTTGATCTGTGCTTATTCTGAATCCTGTTGCCTCGCGACCAGGTTCAGTTTCCTCCCACAGTCCCAAAAACATGCTGAGGTCAACTGGACACTCAGTTGACCGTGTAGGAGTGAATGTGAGAGTGAGTGGTTGCCATGTGACTGGCGAACCTGACCCTGTGTCACCTGCGATCGGGCTCGATGCAGAACAGCGACCCTCATGTGGAGGACAAAGTGGCAGACAATGAGTAAATGAATGAATGAATTCTCTGAAAACAGGTGGCATGGCGAAAAGGATTAACAGTCTAATTGCAGGTTGTGTGCCTCAGCTAATAATACAGCGACACTCCTTTTGCACCTGTGCTGATTATTTCATGACAAGTCAGCATTGTCAAGACATTTTTCTTTTTTTTTTTTATTTCTATTCATCAGCAAAGCAGAGATGTGAGCGCTGTAGCCCATCAAAGTTGATCTCCACATGAAAACGTCAGAAAATACACTGGACATTTTTGTTCATGCATTAGTTTTGCACGGTCAGCTGTCTCCCTGGGTTAATTGGAGACGGTTACATGTCTTAAGAACTTTGCCGCAGCTCAGTAGGCTCCACATTCAGACTATACCTCGGACCATTCAGTCAGACATCGGGTCGGGTCAGCTGATTTGTTGTGTAACAGTCCTGCTGGTGCGATTAAAGGCACTCTAACAAAGAATCTGAAATGTGATGGGGTGGATGTGGGGGGTGGCAATGGCCAGCTGTCACACAGAGGGAACATAATGGCCACAGAAAGTCCCACCACCCCCTGAGCTCTGTTTCTTCTCTGAATTCTGCTAACTGACCAGTCATCTTTTTGTTCACCTGTCAGAGCTGATGAGTTAGACGAGACTTTGCTGTCACCATCAAAGGTTTAGTCTGGATTGATTCACTCGCTGAACACGTCTACGAGTCAGATTATGCGGATGGGATTTACAAGTTGAAATAAAATGTGAAACTTTAATTAGAAATATATACAAGCATATACATATCATTACTGGAATAATGTGTGCATACAGAATGCATAAAGGCCACATATCCCATACACTGTTGAATCATATACAGCTACGATGTCATTAAAGGCAATATAAACATAGTTTTTACCGTATAATAATATAATATATATGAATGAAACTCAAAATGCTTATTGTTGCCTTCCAATGAGGAATGAAGTGATTTGTTCTTTATAAATATCCAGTAAGTCTATATCTATACAAGCTTCCTCTCACAGTCACAGATTATTGTAAATGATGAATAGGTAGTTTTATTGCTTTGTTGTGGATGTTGTCTGTCCTCCGTGTTAGTCGGTGAAAGCAGTTGGCAGCACGTGACTGCCTCCAAAACTCTGACACAAGCAAGCGGTGACTCTTCACGTCTGCCCCCCCCCCCCCCAAACTGTCGCACCCCGCCGGTCCTCTGCTCGACATCAGAATAATTAGTGGCCTTTGGCCCGACGAGCTGCACATTACTGTTTACACATAACTGTAAAGGTGGAAACCTGTGGTCCCCACACACAGAGGTGGTGGCTGATGCCTCCTTGGCTCTTCAGCAGCGGGAGCATTAGGTAATGACTCCTATCTGCCACTGTGGACCTTAATTTGTTATTGTAGCAAAGCAGCTGTGCAGCATGCTGCAGAGAGCAGGTGGCAGCCTGGCAGGAGTGGAGAAAAGGTGGGAGGGGGTGGGGGAATGGGGGAGCGGGGGAGCGGAGGGGGTGGCATATGTGGTTGGTTGGGGGGGGGAGAGGGAAGCAAGATAATAGTGTGTTCATGTGTGTGTTTGTGTCTCTGTGTGTTTGTGTGTGTGTGGTATAAACCGCAGCCATCTCAGCAATCATTCAAATATTATGCTTGTAAGGAAATATATATATATATATATACTATCAGAATGTGCTCTATAGAGTGTCTTATATCCTTTTTTTTCAGCACATCCTATCGGCAATCTGATGACATGATTTTTAACTATATAAACACACCTGAGCAATAAAAGACATTTGGAAATAAGTCTGCTTGGCTTGTTTTTATGAACACAAATTGAAGAAAAATTGTCTATTTTGAGACTTCCGCACAATAATCTTGACTACCACTTTTAAAAAAAAAAACAAAAAAAAATATATGTGATATAAAATGAATTACAATTTTGACTCAACAACACGTAAACCGAAAAAATAAATGATCTAAAGCCTGCAGATGTGACCCATAAAAACACACGCCCTAGGATGTCCATGTAAGAGTTGTGTATTATTCCCACTGCAATTTACCAAGGGTGCACCTGCGGCGCTGATCCGTGCTTAGACACTGGACCTTTAAGGCCAAGTCATGTCGGTCAATACTTTTAAATTTCTGCTTGAATTAGCTCCTTCTAGTCAGGTATTATAATTGTGTGATCCATGATTTGCGGGGTTAGTTTCAATTACACATTGACATTTAATGACAGGGAATAACAGCGTTGCTCAAAGCTGTACAAGTGTGTCTGTTGTGAGGATTATGCGAAATAAGCAGTGGCAGAACTACTTGTGTGGCGTGAAGTGGCAGCTGCCACCACTATGAAAATGCCATGCCACACCAGCTGCCAACTAAGTTTAGGCAATCAAATAAAAAATAAATATATGGAAACACGCATGAATATTTACGAGTGGATGTAAATTTACAAGCGACAAGGTTGTAGCGCTCCATCGACAGGCACGACTTTGTGTGAGTAAGTGGTATTTGGCAGTCGGGAAGGTGAAGGAATGAGGTATAAGGAAACAAACAAACAGTCTTGCCATATTGTGTTGCCAGCAGCCAAAAGAGGACACCGGGGTTGTTAACAGACCACTTTCACCCATCTGCCACTGGCCGTCCGTGCTGTGGGCAGCAACTCCCCCTGATTCCTCTTGGCTCCAACTGATTTCGGCGCAGCGTCTTCTGGTCCAGGCCACACAGAGTGACTACTGGTTGCTTTTTTGTTTTTCTTTTTCTTCGTAAATATGTAGGGGTTTGCCACAGATGCAGTATGGGTAAAAACATGACTAAATCCAAATTAGCCACCACGTCCTCTAAGACTGCTCACGCTGCAGAAACAAACATGTCCAAGTTTCCGATGTGATGTCATGTAAGTACGGGAGCACAGAGTTTAGAAAGCACTTATATTATTTGCTTTAAAACAAGCTGAACAAAAAAAAACAAAACCCACAGGAGTAAAGAGTTTTGCAATTTTCTTTGGATTTTCCATCTCGGATCACCGTGTGGCTAAGTATACACAATTATACACAAACACTGAAAAACAAAGCAGACTCACAAACATTTGGTTTTAATCATTATTATTATGATTATGGCTTTTGTGAAAGGATAAAAACAAGTTATACCACTCAATATTTCAGTGTGAGCCATTAAATCCCAAATGAAATTTGCAAAAATGATGTTTTAAGTGATGCACTTATGTTTAATAGAAAATGACACATCTATATTGATATGTAGATAATAAAAAGTCTTGATTTCTAATATTACTTTAGTTGCACAGCTTAAAATACTATCCTCTTCCATTATTGTCGCTTTGATTAAAAGCTTATAGTTGGTACCACCTACATAAATAATGCTCACCGTGCTGCTGAATGGGATCAGTGTTGTCCGCTGCACACGGTCTTTGACGCTCTTAAATGAATTTGTCTTTTGAAAGTGTTCTGATTCAGAAGAAAGAAAGCAGAGGGGGGAGAGAGTGAAAAGCTGATTCTGTACGCCATGGAAAAAAAAGAGTAGAATATTGTGTGTATTAAATGACGCCACTTCCTTTACATGCTGAATACAATTTTACGTGGTCTATTTATCTGTCATATCCAGATTTAAAAACAGTAATTAAAACGAGTTCACTATAGTTTATACTTGCTGCACCTGCACACCCAACGATGCACTATATGCTGTGTTGGTAATAAAATGGGCCAAATGTTCTCATCTTTGTGTTTTACATAATTAAGGAGCTCAAAGGTTGTCTTTGCTTGGTCATGAAAATATCGCACAACTTATCCACTCCATTCATCTGAGAAGCTTCTCCCACAGAGTGGGCTAAGTCTGCAGAGCGCGCTGCTTCGGATCATGTCGGGTCATCATAATGACCCAACAAAAACGCGGTTATCTCTTTGTCTGCTCAGATCTTACGCTCATTAGGATCCATTTAGGTGTGAGAATAAACTATGCATGGCACACACTTAATTCAAGGCATTATCCCTCATATAGCCCGCACAAGACCGCTTTTATGGTCCTGTTTAGTTCAATGGCAGCTTTTGGTCTATGTGTCTTTTCACTGGAGGATTTTCGAGTCCTTAATCCACCCGGCAAAGAAGTTTTTTCTTCTTCTTTCTGTTTATCCGCCATCTGTGGGTTTTCTGCTTTCAAGACAAAAACACCAGGCAGTTTAAAACCAGGCTGGAGCTGCTGCTTAATGCCAGAAGGTATCTCCCCCCCCCCCCCTTTTTTTATTTGTGGTTTCATCTGCTGTCACTTCAGAGGTCAGTCTTACAGTCCTGCATACAAGTACGGGTCAGTGAAGTGTGAGGGCTTGATCTTTTGCTCACAGAACAACAAACTATTGCTTTAATGACTGAATGGGGATGTTTTGGTGGTGGTGACGGTAACAACGATGGAGCTACAGTGACCACCAGGGAGCAGCAGTGTGTCTACTGTAACATGAAACTTTAATCATAATGGAAGCTGGGTTAGAAAGCAATTCCCATTTTTGGAAAAATTTGGTGCAGGCTGCATACCCCCAAAAAGAGCCTTAAAAAATAGTATTCTTCTGTGTTACCATAATTGTTGTTTAGTTGGTGTAATTTGATGTTTTGCGAAAAGCTAAATAGTCCTGTGGGAACCAGTGTGCTGTGTGTACACTTGGAGAAAATGTGTTAAAGATCATGTATCCTCAGCATCGCTCACACTAGTCAATAATTTCCATTCTCCCCCGATTCAATTAGTGCTACTTGAAAACATGTGGATAATTTGGAACCCTGATCATTTTCTCTTTTTGCCTTTCGCCTTCTTTTCTTTGGGGTGGGTTGTGGAGTCAGATTCCGATCCTCTGACATTAAAAGGGGGAAATAAATGACAAAGGGGCCCTGCAGGTTTGCATTAGAGACCTAATTGGTGTTGGCTTAAATGGGCTGATAGTGTTGCCAGACGTGAGCCCTTTGTGTTTTGCCATGCGGGAGAGTTTGCGTGTGCTGGAGGTATAGAGCGAGGTGCCTGCAGATCTTCATCCGAGTCGCTGCGACACAGTTTTCCTGTCTCACCGTGTCCTGTGAGGACGTAGTGAATGCATGTGGCGTGCACGCTGCATACGTCAACACCTCATGTCGTAGTCGTCCCATGCAATGGGTCTGTTTTCCTGTGCGCCGCAAGTGTGTTCCTTTGTGTTGTTATGTATCATGCATGCAGTTTGCTGTGTTTTTGTAGAAATGCGTTTGCCTCAGTGTTTGTTTGTGTGCGTCAGGCTGTGGGCCCAGTATCCTTCTCGCTCCCTCTGGTCTCTGCGTGGGTCTTTTCCACCAGCACCACCTGTTAGTGCTTTACTAAGGGCCTCAGGGCTACAATGACTACAGAGCCTTCCAGATTTGCTCATCAGGCCCATCAGATCGGCCCCCTCACCTCAAATCTGGATCCTATTTCCTATCAGAGGACCAATCTGGGCTGGATTCCCCGGCTCAGTCGAGCTGAGTCAAGATGGTGAGCAGTTGAACTGGTTTGAATTGAGCGGAGTTTGATTAATGACTCTTGAGCGACAACATTTTATTCAGTGTTCTGTGTTGCTGGATCATACTTAAGCATTTGCTAAGTGTGGTTTCACTGGGAGATTTGATGTTTAAAGGCTGGATTTATGTCACGCGGCGCTCCGCACAGAACGCTGCCTCTTCTTATTGAGTGATAATATGTGATCGACTCACAGTTTCAACAGCCTTTCACTGAAAGTCTCATAGAAGTACAAAGTTCAATTTGGAGTTCAAGATTTAAATGGGTGTTTACTACCTCGTGACTAAAACTAAAATGATATCCTCTGCGGCTCTGTTCCCTTTTGTCCAATTCCAAACCTCCACAAACAGCATCATCAGTCTTTTCAAACAGATTTGTCATGTCCCATTTCGTGAGACCTCTAAGCTTTCTGTCCCATTTTCTGTTTCTAATTCAGCACAGTTTCCCCGTCTATTATTTCATGCAGTGTGGCAACCTGAATCAAGCCTTCAAAACAGAGACAGAGAGGAGTGACCAAAGAGTTGAAGGGGGAAAAACAGCAATAGACGGAGAGTTGAGAGGGATTAACTGTCAGGGAGAATGTGCAGCTAATTGAAGCCAGTTTTGCACAGCTGTTTCTTGTTGCTGTGCAGCCCTGCGTGGAGCGGCTGCAAGGACAGGATCCAGATGTGCTCTTGCGCCAAGGATCACCCGTCAATAACAATCCTCTGGAATAACCAGCCGTAAAGGAGACAAGGACAGTCGGGGTGTCCGTGCTAACTGCTGATAAAACCTCACCTCTCCTCTGATAACCCAGCCCTTTGCTTCTCGATGTTGATCGCAGCTTCCGAGCGATGTTAACGCTGTTATTTTGTCACAATGACCTCTGTATTCAGGTGTCATCAGGCAGCGTAAACATCACTCTGACACATCTGACTATTCCACAATGGCGGCTCGCAGGTTTTTCGAGTGGTTTTGCATATTTGTCATATGGCTTTTGAGACGTTCAACCAAAGGGCTTTCAATGCTTCTTTTGTGTCATCTCAGGTTTAAACTGTTTCATTTAAATCGTTGTGGAAAGAAAGAAAAAAAAAGCATGTATCCTTTATCGGGGTGGCGGGATGCAGGCCCCGTGATTGTGTGCAGGCATTTACTCACTCTCCTCTGCTTTAAGCAGGGGGGACATTATGTGAACAAAAGGGCCCAGTCACAGAGAAGAAAAAAGCAAATGAAGAGAACTTATCAGCACATTAACGCTTTTTAATGCCCCTGTTTCTCTGTTCCCACTCCTCCTGCCTAGCCCCCCCCCCCCCCCAATCATTTCCCACTTGGCTCAGACAAAGAGGAGTTAGCATTGGTTACCCCTTTTCTCCATGCCTTCCAGGGTTACTCCAGCACTCCTTTCTCACCTCCTGTTTCTCCTGGCCTCCCGTCTTCCACCCCCCTTTGTTCTCTCATCTTCCTTCCCTCCCTCCCTCCCTCCCTCTCTCTCTCTCTCTCCGTCCACTGCATGCCGAGCTCAACTGCAGCTGGCCTGTCATGACCCACAGAAAAGCTGACGTCTCGCTGCGTAGTTCTCAGTGAACGCTTGAGACAAGGCAATATCCCACTCTTAAAAATCCATTTATGTCCTATTTTCCCTCGTCATTTTTCCTTATTTTAGTATATCTCTTTCAGCAATGTCACGATCAGTGTCATGCTCATAAAAAAAAACACACGCACTGTACAAGAATTGTATAACATGCAACCTTTTGTTCAATCTCACTTCATCGGATACACAAACACACGCTCGCGTCATGCAGCGACTGTGACACATGAGCTCAGTTGTAGTCGATGTTTCTCACCAGCTTGTCTCCCCACACGTCAGATTTGAGTTTTATGACTCTTGTCAAGTTCACCTCTTCTGTACCATCTCTGATTTCACTCCTGCTGGGCCTCGTATTGTCAAAGAACAGGGCCTGCTGCACGTCTGCTAAACACAAACACACACACACACACACACACATTTGCACTGCTCTGTGTCTGCTCTTGCTCCCAGGGTGGAATGTGTTGTTCTGTGCTGGGTGCTGTTGTTTGTGTGTCTTGTCCTCAGCTGGTGTCTCTGCTTGTTGTCTTTGCTTGTCTGTCCTAAGAGAGCACTGTAGCGAGATGCCATAGCCATGGTGGATTTGCAAAACAACAACAAAGCAGGTGCTGCCACTGGCCCCTCTGTGTTTTGTTTGGTGATATTTGCACAGTGCGGCGTATAATACCAAGCAGGATCCACCGGGAAGGCAGGAGGATGTTGAATTGAATGTGTTAATGAACAAATAAAGCAGTAAGTGTGTTTTCCTTTTCACAGCCCTTCCCTCATATAAGTCCCTACACTGTATCTGACAAACATTCCTGCGGCTTAACCTTGGGAAATGCCAACACAAGTGTGTTTAGTAGTAGTAGTCATAGGGCAAAGTCAGCCGTTATCCTCCCTCTGCTTTAATTGAACCCTTCAGGAATCCAAAAAAAAAAGTGTATGCACAGGCACACACACACACACACACACACACACATGCATAGAGAAAGAGAGAGAGGGAGAGGGAGAGGGAGGGAGAAACACCTGGAGGCCGTATCTCTGCCTGGCCAGGTGTTCCTGGCATTGCTGCCAGAGGAACCACCTGCAGATCACAGGTGTGGCCATCAACAGGGAAGAGCATAACACAGCTGCTCCTGCAGCCTCAGGGAGCGAGCCGAGGGGAGATTATCAACTGCTGCAAACAGGAAGCTACACACACATCAGGCAAAAGTGAAGCATGATACAACCGTAAACATGTTTCGACGTTGTCGTCAACGGTACATCGATAGCATGTTTTGTTTTAAAGATGCAGAGGGAAACCACGAGACGGCAGACAGCGACATATCTTTCCCTCACTTGTTACCAAAAGGAAAACATCAGCTTTGAGGACCAGTGCTGAATCCAGTGTCTTCATATTCATACTTCAAGCCTTGCTCACCTCGTTATTGATAAAGTTTGGTTTCCCAGCGTCCGCCCCTGCGACCGCTTGGTTGCACATACACACACAGCCTGTGTCCATTAATCGGTCGCATGATGTGTATTTTCTGTATGGAGGCATTTCAATAGGTCATATTAAATTGAAGACACACCCTGGCATGGCCGTAGTCTTAACCTATAAACGACACAAATTATTATTTTCAGATTGATGATTTTCCCTTTTCTCGAGGACAAAAGAATATGGCAGGTCTCAAATGTTTTACTGGACAGCTGTGAACAATATCCCGCGCTGTTTCCGAAATAAAGCCTGTTGTACTGACTGAAATGTCCAGTGTGCTATTACTCATTGTATGTTATGTCTGTGTGTGGGCTTATGGATGTCTTTGGGACTTTATTCTCTCTTGTGTCTGAGAACTGTTTGAGGTACTGCAGGGAACCAGAAGCGATGCTTGATCCGTGGTTTTCATTGACTAATTATCACAATTGGTGCGTTTGTGGATTTAGCAGCGAGCTCCATAAATGGATCGCCTTTAACAGTCTATCTGGTACACAAGTTAAACAAGAAAGCCACTGTGGGGATTTAGAGAAGTGTGTGGTTATTGAATATCGTTTAAGTGCAGTTGTTGGTGAGAGGCGTTTGGCGTCCGACTACAAACTTAGCCTCACGGCGTGGAAACTTCAGGACGATGCAGCCAAGCGAGCATGTGACCGTCGCTCATAAATTTCAAGCGTATACACGCTGCCACTCTCATCCTGTCTGTCTCATACGCACACCCTCACTTACTTTCCCCCTCACTCATGAACTCACACTCGTACGCCGGTTTCTCTCCCTCCATTCCGCACTTACTTCATTCACTCATCTCTGTGTCTGTCTTTTATTTACTCTCATAAACATATTCATTGCACCCAAAGAGCAGCCGTGTGTCTCCCCTCTGTGTGCTGAGTGTAATAGGAGATCTGAGGGTTTTCCGTGGGTGAGTAGGCGGGTCAGGCCTTACTTAAACTAATGGCTCCCAGCAGTGTTGAATAGCCAGACACACTGGAGCCGAGGCCTGAGGTTTTGGAATGCCACTGCCGGCTCAATGCCTGCCTTTCATCGGCACCCGAGTGAAAGACAGAAAGAGAGAGAGAGAGAGAGAGGGAGAAACTAAGGGAAAGGAGGGGGAGAAAGGGGTTAGACAGGGAAATACGGGACCCATTTGTTATGGGTGATATGAGGATGGCTAAAAGGGAGGGCACAATAGTCGTGGAATGGAAGGACAGTGGGGGCAAGAGAGGGGAGGGGGGGAGGCGTGTTCAGGCTAGTGGGATGTCAGGAGGGGGTAAAGTACCAGCCAGTGGGTGCTTTGTGTCAAAGCACTATGGGACTCCTCTGACCAGCCACTTGTTTTTAATGTCTTTGGGATGAGTTGTGAATGAGCCTTCAGAGAATCGATGCTTTTGGAGCTGACTGTGACTGTAAAGCTGTAAAGTCGACAAAAACCGTAAAAATGTAACGTGTTAACGTGGTTTGCATGCAATCAAATTTGACTTTGATAAAAGTTTTTGTTTTGTCCCGTACTCTGGTCAACACACACACACACACAAGGAGGAAGGAGGACGATTTAGAGCATTCGGGTGAATGTTAGTGTTTCAGAGAGCCATAAAAAGATATTTTGGGGTAAAAGAGAGTCTGCCTCTGTTACACCAAAAGTTAGCGGGTAAACACTGGGTTTTTAGATGTGGTTGAAGCTTGTGTTCTGAGTCATGCTTGATGCCATGAATGTGCAGGTAAACAATGCCTGGGAAACACAACACACAACAGAAGAAAGTGTCATGGAGACCCCTAACAACTTAACTTTGACCAAAGTCCCTCTAGATTAAGGCGACTAAATTCTTTTTAGATCACATCACGAGTCAGTGTATGGACACAAAAAATTAAGTAGAACTAGGAAAAGGAAATGGGTTCCCCTGGGTGTCATGTTTCCTTCGCTGTCAGTCATAGCTGATAAAAAACCTGTGTCTACTGAAGTGTCATTTATCTTGGGATTGAATATCGTCTCTGCACCCAGACAAAAGCCACATGTTGGTGCTGGGTATTTGATGACAGGAATGGAGGCCGATGGCATATCTTTCCGAGTCCAAATGGGTACTGATCCTTCTGTAGGAAGTGTATTTATTTCCTCAAGACTAAACACGATGCTTCGTAAATACTGGTGGTGTGAAGCCACCCACATCTGTGTTTAACATCAGATTAGTTCAAGGCAATAAAAAGTGGTTTAATTGAGCATCGTAAACGGTTGCTATTCCATGTTGTGCAACATTTGACTACAGAGGGAAAAAGTTCAGTTCAGCACCTATGCTTACAAACTAAGTTAAGACATAAACAGTTTAGCAGCAAGTTTATCAGACATCTTTGTTAAATAGTTTAGCCAGTAGCTACATTTCGTCAGAACCCTTTGTGGTAGTAAAAGTGGAGGGAAAAGGATATATGTTTTTCTTTACTGTGATGTTGTCTTTAAATTCTGCTGTCTTATACTCGACCGTACACACAAATCTGCTTTTGTGCATATACGACCGACCATTTATCTGACCACGCTGAGCGAGAGAACATCACGTTAACCTTGATTACCGGGAACAAGCATTTGATTTGATCCAAAACTTTTTTTTTTTTTCCTTACAGTAATCCGTTCTCCAGGCGGACATGGACCTGGAAAAATGACGTGTCCATATTAGATAAATGCGCTGTAGAAGATGTAATGGAAAATGTGGCGATGCGAGATCAGACAGGGAAATCTGTGGCTGCATCAGATTAGCCAACAACGAGTCGGAACACTGATGAGATGGAGGGGAAGCGGCGAGGGAGAGGGAGGGGGACTATGCTGGTAAAATGGTAATAGAGAGGGATGGCAGAAATAAAGAGGTTGGATGGTTTAAAAAACAAAATAGCAACAATATGGATACTCATTTTCTACCACTGTATCCTCCACATGAGGGTCGCGCGGGGTGCCAAACCCAGCTGACATAGGGCGAAAGGCGGCACACACCCTGGACTGATTGTCAGTCCATCACAGGCCAACCATCCACTCTTATATTCACACCTACGGTCAATTTAGAGTGTCCAATTTGCCTAATCCCCAAGGAAGCCCAGAGAACCCACCCCCCCTCACACACACACACACAGGGAGAACGTGCAAACTCCATGCAGAAAGGCCCTTGTTTCAACTGAGTCATGAACCTGGGTCTTCTTAACAATACGGATAATTAATAAAAACTACATTTTATAGACTCAGCATTTATTGAGTGTGATAATTGTTGTTGCTGCTCAGTGACTTAAATCAACTGTTATTGGCGGCCCTGTGGCCTGGTTGTCACTGTGGTGACAACACAAGTTAAATATGGCAGGCTGACAATGCCAAGAGTAATCTACAACAAATAGTAATGAAAATAATAATTGCAGTAAGGACTTTTAATGATGCAATCGACAATTACTCCTCCAGTGTTTCCAAGAGGAACATAACACTTTGACCTCCTCGATGGCCACTGCTCATTTTAGGAAGACAACAGTCAATAATAACATGTGCTTCACAAGTAAATACACAAGCTCCTAGCATTAGCAACATGGCTATCACTGTCAGCCATGTTGGCTACTGTATGATTGTCACAAAAGTCACTAAATTACACCCTGCTCTCAGTGCTTGTGATTACGTCAGAGGGTATTGATTAAAACACATGTTCTGTTACTGATCTATTAGAAATAATACGTACTAAATATCAGCTTTGAATGCTCTTTCGGACCGTTTTCACTGGGGGGAAAAGCTGCCCATTGCTACAGGGAGAAAACAAAGCGGGCCAATTAAATGTGCCTTTATTCCTCCAGAAACATTCTTACCCAGTGGCAGATGGAATTACCAAATATTTCTGAAATTGTCCAAAGGGGCTGCTTGAAATTCTCCTGCCAGACCCCTCACTGTATTTCCAGCAGAAATCTGAGTAAGTAAGCCCGCGTGAGCAGACAGTAGGAAAACTAGAGCACGCGAGTGGACAAGTGTCTTCCCAGGTGACACACCTCATCTGAACGTTCTGGAAATTCCCCTGAAGATTTGTGAAGATCCAAATTTCCCCCCAATTGCTAGGGTTCATGAATGAAACCTTTTGTGAAAGTGAAATTTATGGAGCCAATCCAAATCATGACAAAATAAAGCAAAGTACTGTAGTTATTGTGTTATTTATCTACTGTTTGTGACTTATTACTTGGCAGTCGTCTGGCCTTCTCCTGTCTTTCTGCTACGTTCAGGGTATAACATTAAATATATATATATGTGAGATGTCAACATGTCTCCTTTTATTTATAGTAGCTTTTGTTGTGTCAAGAGCCATGTGTGTACGGGTGGGAGTCGATGCAGAGATCAAGCTGCTGTGGCGCCGTAATTACACTGTGTGATGGCTTGATAACTGAGAAGTCCATATTTACATGGCAGCATGTGCAGCCACAACAGCGGCGTCAAATCTCAGAAACTCAATACACTATGAAATGGGAAAAAGCATCGGACTATTGATGGCGGGGGACAGAATATAAAAGATTGACTTTTTTCCAGCTTATTAAAATCATTTCACACTCATTTCACAGCGAGTCTTCCAGTGAAATCCTTACATGAAATTCTTACGAAAACAATGAATGACGTCGGAAAAACACTTTGATGTCTAAACTGAGGAGCATTTATGATGTAGCTTTACAGTTTGTGCGGGTTTTAAACACGATGCACATAAATAGAATGTTCTGATCTTAGGGGCTGCTGTTGTATCGCTTAGTCCGACTCAATCATCAGATCTTAAAATCCCCTCTTCCCTCGCCTTCTTGTTTTTTTTCTGTCTGCTCTTAAAAAAAGAAAGGAGAAAAAAAAGGCTGTTTACGTTTTCTAAAAGTGGAAGTTCGGTGAGGGAGCATGTGAACAGAAACAGATGCTGCATACCCTTGTTTCTCTCTCCCTCTCTCCCTCTCTCTCTCTCTCTCCCTCTGCACACAATGGCAAACAGCTGCATGAGGCCAAAGCAAGTACAGTAAAAGGAAGTCTCACATACAACATGCTGACT
This sequence comes from Solea solea, assembly GCF_958295425.1. Classification (NCBI taxonomy): domain Eukaryota; kingdom Metazoa; phylum Chordata; class Actinopteri; order Pleuronectiformes; family Soleidae; genus Solea; species Solea solea. Next base: position 8,172,440 of record NC_081139.1, on the reverse strand, counting down.
TTCCATTGCAAGACTTATTTTCTGTTTCCCTGCGTAGATGCATAGATTTGAGGGTGATGAGTTCTTTTGCAGGCTAACATTTTTATTTCTTGAAGCATCCATTGCTTTATAACAGAAATACAACAATCATTATGTTGTTGTTTTCATTAACTGCTGTAAAAAGCAGTGCCTTCACGTTGTGTGACATTTTCTCATGCTGTGTCACTCAACAGAAAACAAATTAGTGACAATCTGTCATCCATTACATCTTCTCAATTATTTTATCTTGCTCTTTTTTTTTCTTTTAAATGTCACTGTAGCCTAAACACGTGTTGGTTTGATCCTTTGGCACCAGAACATTGTGTTGGATATTTGCCATATTTCTTTTTCAAATGCGTTAGACTAATCATTCAAACGAATGTTTCCAGCCAAGGATTATTCGGCTATTCACCACCAATGGGATGGCATACAGTCATTGGAAATGATGGTGTAAAATGTTTTTGTATTGTTCTCATACACCTGGGTTTTTCATTTAATTGAACCTTTATTTTACTCAAAAGTCACATTGAGACCTAGACATACCGTTTAAATCTATTCCCCTTCTAGCCTTCGTCCATCGGGAGTGTCACATGAATATATCCTAACGGAGCATGTAGATGACATTATATGTGTAGCTTCAGATGGTCGTCGTCCCTCCTCATTTCTGCATCTTTGCACCCCCTCCCTCCTCCCTCCTCCCTCTCTCACAGCCACCTGGCCCTGCCTCTGAGCCTGCTGGCTGACCAGATGCACCCTGTATAGAGCCGGCCTATGAGGAGAGAGGAGGGGAGATGGAGGTTATTATGGTGGTTGTACATTCATATTTCGTTTTGAGAAGCCATGGAATATGATATCTAATTTTAAACCTTTGTGTTTAATACATGCAGTGTATTACTTTTAACTTGTACTACGTGTGTGTGACAGTTGGCACCTTCCCCTAATGAACTCTCTGTGTTTATCCAACATTTGCTCTCATGGCCAGGTCTTACACGCTGATCCTGTTCTTTCAATAGTCAGCCGTCATAAGTAAGCGATTACACATTTATTTACCACACACTTGGAATGAACTTTTGCAACGTCCCTCGCGCTCTTGAGGAGCAAACTAGAGGAGGGAATAATAAAGTGGAGTGAATAAAGCATAGAGGCCGGGCCAATCTTAGCCCAGCTCCATTATCTTAACCTGCATTGTCCCTACGGCAACACTCGAACGCAGGGCCAAGCATAAATCAGACAGTGATTTAAGTTTAACTCAGTGAAGAGGAGCACAGTGGATAAGAGAGGAGTGATGAATAACTCATTCATGCTCCTTGAGTGGGCTGGATATGGAGATGCAGGTCTGTGGCGGCCGCATTAAGGAGCTGAGACAATGGAGGGCATCGCTGAAAAAAGGCCTGGGAAGCAGGAAGGAGGGGTGTGAGTATAAAAACATTTTAAAGGGGGGGGGGGGGATCCCCACTTGTGTTGAAGGGGCAGCGGGAGAAGGGTACGGGACACACACACACACACACGGACACTCATACAGATGCACACACACAAACATAGACTTTTGTCGCCCTTGGCACCGTCTCTTGTTTAGCCTTTAGGTGCCAAAGCAATTAGTTATGTTAATTGCAAGGTCCTTCTCTGTGAATGCAGGTTGAATGGAGCCAGTCAGCAGTGGATGATTGGCCAGGATCCATATAGAGAGTTGGAGGGGGGGGGGGGGGGGGTGCTTGGAGGGGGGTTGTGACGTCACTGGAGCGCCCGGCCCATGACAACAGAGGGAGGACAGTTTGTGTGGGAAAAGGGGGGAGGGGCTTCAGCCGCGAGAGAGAGCGAGCGAGCGAGAGAGCGAGACGGATTCAGAGCTTGAGAGAGCGCGGAAGAGAGAGGAGTCACAGTCAGCGAGAGAGGAATCGAATAAAAGAGAAAAGGCAGACGGAGTGAAGGAGATTACACGAGGCAGACACACACAGAGCGAGAGAGAAGGAGAGAGAGACACACAGAGAGAGAGAAAGAAAGAGAAGCCAACACTCAGACCGAGAAAGTAAGAGCGCCTTGTTGTTGTTGTGTTGTGTGCAGCGTCGCACTGGTCTTCCTCGGTTATCTGTCTCCATCTGGCTGCCATCTGTGTCTCTGGCTCTGGCCTAAGCCACACTGCAGCTCACATATGTGGGAATGCAAACACATGCCTGACATATGAAGGTGTGGAGTCACAGAGAGAGAGAGACACACAGAGAGAGAGACACACAGAGAGAGAGACACAGAGAGAGAGAGAAAGGAAAGGATAAGAAAGCAGAGCCTCGCCACTGCAGCTGACTTTCTCCACGGACTCTACTAGAGAGGAGGTAGGTCTGCTATTTTGTGTTGTTTTTTTCTTTTTTCTGGTGAACACCATTTATTCTAAATGAGAGTAAGTGTGTCCATGTATGCATACAGTGCATTTACGTACATATACTGTGTGTGTGTGCTTGAAGATACAAACAGTGACGTGAGTTATCCATTTCCTCATAGATAACTCTGTTTTAAATTAGGATTAAATGTTAGATTAAAGATAGCTATCCAGTCAGCTGGTTGCTGAACTACTGAGTGGAAACCATTGAAGTGTTCCAACAACTAGAGTTGGACAAACCTTTGTGTGTGTGTGTGTGTGTGTGTGTTCCAGCCTAATTCCTGGAGCTGCTCAGTACTGTACAGATGGTGCATCATCCTCTCCTCTTTATCTCTTCATCTTTTCATCCCATGACGAAGGAGGGATAAATCTGTGCCCATGATACTGCTCTATATTGCCACATGGACTGAGCGTTGCCTGTTAAAGAAACTTCATGATTTGTGTTGATTTTGCGTTGAACGGTTGATGTCAGTTCTCATGGGGCAAGTTGTCTGTCTTTTACTATCGACAAGGTTAGGTTTTCAAATTTAACAACCTAATGTCAGGTTGTAAAATGATAAAAAAAAAAATAATCGGACCCTCGTGTTATATTCCAGCTTATCGCTGCATGACTTCCAAATTGCTTCCACTTGTGGGAGATAGAAGTTCCATCCTATTTTCTTGGCGTGTTTATGTTTTCCATCTTTCCCCCAGTAAAGAAACCCGTGTTTAAAAACTACAATAACCAGACAAATACATTTAAGATTATAGTAAAATCGCTGTTTTTTTCCTCCACATGTCAGAAGACGTGTGCGTCTGCTGTACAGTATTTCTGACAAATGTGAAGAAGAGAGAAACTGCTGTGTCTGCCTTTCATGCTGAGCCTTCATGTTGCACAGCCCTGACATCAGTGGGAATCTGGATCCCGGCAAAGGGCAAATGCCACATTGGTGTAATATTGTGACACAAGTGACTGGAGCAGTAATACAGTGAGTGGGGAGGATGTGAAGGGAGGAGGTTGTGAGTCGTCGACGCAGGCAACAGAGACCTGGCTAGTGTCACGTCAGGCCAGGGCCGCTCCATCAGGGAGATAGGAGAGTCCTGCTGTCGGCTGCGACCCCGTCTGCTCTGCTGGACACTGTCACACTCCTGACAGCAGGCAGTATCCTGTGTCTCTGTGTATGTATACTGTATGTGTATGTGCGGAGATACATTTTAGTTTATTCAATAGAAGTACTTCCATTCGTTTCCAAAAGGACTGACGATTTCAGTGAAATGTGTAACTGCATTTTTCTGATCATTACCACACAAGATACTATCTAAAATATGTGTTACTGTACTATAAATATTGTATTTCAAACATTTATGTCAAATAACCCGGATCAATCAAAATGACTGCACTTATTGCTATTATTATGCGTTGTTTCAAACTACTATCTTCATTTGGAAGGTTTACTGTTCAACTCTCCTTTTTCACTTGAGCCAGTGACTGTTTTAGTCTTGGATTCTTTGAGGTTTTAAATCACATATGTGGTAAGTGCATGGTTGTGTCTGGGGAAGTGTGTGTGTGTGCATGTGTGTACCAGGTGTCTTGTAGACATTATGTCTGCAGAAGTACAAGGTTGCTTGTCTTTAATAACTTTCTGCAGCTTATTTTCTTTCCGACCTCAATCCCAGCTGTGAATGTCTCGACTGAAAGTGCGGTAATAGATAGAGAAAGAGACCACCGTGACCCCTTGCTCACTTGCCTTTATCAGAAGAATTTGTCCACAGAAGACCCCCCCCTTTTCAACACACACGCACACATTGACACAGCATTGAGCAGCTGCTTCAATGGTTTGATACAGGAAGTGCTCTATTAGTTCCAGTTGTGAGGACTGTGATATCTGGCCCCAGGGGTTCTGTGAGTGGTGCAGTGTTTGAATGTGTGCGCTCTCATATGTGTGTGTGTGTGTGTGGACATTAAAGGGTTAGGTCTTTGACTCCACAGAAACGGCTCAATCTCTACAAGTAGCCCACTGAAAGATTGTTTCATCATGGGGAACGTCTGCCGACTATGCAAATAGCTCTGTGCATGTGTGAGTTGGTGAGTGTGCAGACATAGATCTGTATCAATGGGGATCACCACCTGCACACACCCTCCATGGCTGACACTGTGTGGGAGCCGCTCTCCTTGTGCCTGCCAATTGCCTGAGTGAGAGGTCCACTGACCCTCCGCTGCCCCAAGAGACCCACTCACTGACCCAAGACAAAGCCTTTATTTACTGGGCTTGTGTTTTCTGAGAGGGTGGAGTATCGCCAGCACGTGCTTAAAAGACCGTAAAATGGCCACAACTCAATTCTCTCTAATGAATCAATCCAAATTAATTGCCCGTGTAAGTGTTAGATATAATAAATTGAAAAGACTACTTGGCATTTGAAATATAGCAACGAGGGCCACAGGTTCAATGTGATTAAAAATGACATTGAGTTTAATTGGGTCCTTTAAACGAAATGTTATTTTATTTTTTTATCACAAAAACACTGCTGCTGGCAATTAAGCAAAACATTGCCTACGTGGAAGACACACACATTTATCAGCATTTTATATTTGATAGCAGAGATAACAGAAACAAAACATTGGCATTGTGTGCTCTCTGAAATGTAAATATTTCCAATGCAAAACCCATTAAGGTAGAAGCTGATTCTAAGGAGAACTTGTAAGAGCAACAAAAAAATAATTAAATATGTGCTTGGGTTTGTTAGATGTGTTGGGTGAACAAGAAATGGGTGGTGGTGCCCGTCTGGGAACTCATTATTTTCTCTCCAACATTCCCCTTCTCTCCGTCGGCAAATATCGGAATGAAAACACACTTCTGCTGCCCACACTTTTTCAAAACCACGCACTATCTCTGCCTTATTGTTTTGAGCACAGCTGGCCCCTTTGTTTTACTTATCTGTCTCCCTCAACAGCTTTTGAGCTCTGGTCTTTCATACGTCACGGTTAAGCCTGTGACCAGTTCTCAGCTTTAACTCACCGTGTCGACAAAAACCTCCGGGTAACCGTTTATTTGCTGTGAGAAAATGCAATATCTTTCTTTTGGTGCAATACACCACAATGCATATATATATATATATATATATATATATATATATATATATATATATATATATATATATATACGGTACACACGTTTTTCTAGAGCTTTGCTTGTGAGATCAGACAGATTTACAGCTTGCTCCGCGACATATTTTACAAACATTGCACAGCCTGGTACAGGATGAGTGCTACATGGCAGAATGGCAAAGTGAAAAAAGAGTGGAGACGACTGCATGAAAAACTAAATACATACATGTATATTGTTTTTCCAGCTTTTTTTTCAAGTACGGGATAACGCAGGTCTTTTGTGCCATAAATTGAGTCGACTGATGTTGCTATGCCAGCGTTAAGAAGGGATTTCCAGAGCAGGTTTTGTACATCAACTCACTTTAACCTGGCTATGAGTTACACATGTAAGCTGCTGGATGAGTACATGTAAAAATGGCGATAAGAACAAACACAAAAGCCGACCAGAGTCATCGTTAAAAAGGCCTGAGTCAAGTGTAAATGTCTTCTGCATGGCTCGTGGTGATTGCAACATCTGGTTGGACCAGATCCCTGGCCACTTGGCTGTTGAGGCCTCTGACACCTGGTCTGAAGCAAGTGTTTTAGTGTTCACTTTGTTTTCGTGTGTCAAGAGGTCGTATTTTGTTTTATGGACTACTGTATCTTTCTAGTTCAGAGCGAGAGTCCGTGTATGTACGACTCCAACGGGAAAAGCAGTATTTTTTCCTGGCTGCAGGTTAAGTCGATTGTCTTGGTTTATAACCACCCGGTCCTAATCTTCCAGACAGACGCGATGATATACATCTTCGATGTTAGTCGGGGGAGCTGTATAATTCACTTCTGACATCATGAAGAAATGTGCATGGGAAAAAGAGAATGAAGACAACCTTACTTAATTTTCATGGTCATACATCTTTAAATGCTACAGTGGATTGTTTTTCATTTGGCATTTCTTGGCTTTAAAGAATTATGAGGCTCACGTTGATTGATGGGCACGCTAACCAATTAGTCACGGGGAGGTGAGAAGGGTTGTAACCAGATAGGCAGATAATCTACTGGCCTCCGAGAAGGGGAGCGGGTGTGTGAGAGTCTGCGTAAAAGCGTGTCAGCGTCACAGCTTTCGTGGATGAAAGCCTTGATGGACAGATCCCAATTTTAACCGGTTATGTCACAGTTGTTATTTGCGTGGGTGGGTGCGCTGTGCACATGGGCCTCAGGCGGGCCATTTCACAGGTGTGTGAGTGTGTGTTACTTCAGGAATAACTGTCCTGTCTCCGCTCAGCTGATGACAAACTCAGCACCTGGCAAACGGGGCCAACATACACACTCACACATGATGACACACATCCACTTCCAGCTCCTTTCCCCGTGGCCCAGCTGTGTGTGACGCAGGCAAGTGTCTGCGTTTCAAGTTTGTGCCACTCTGAATAACACACAAATCATTTGACCAATGACAGTGGAGCCTGTAACAGACACGGAATTTGAGTACATGTGTGAAATACATGAAACCGTTCCACTCCAGCGACCAAGTGCCCAACCGCACGCCTCCTTTGTATGCTTAGAAATGTCTGGGATTAACAGTATGTAAGTGGGTTTTGACATAAACACGATCTAGAACTACTCAACTCAGGACCTTTGGCAAGATTTTCCACTTTTCTGGCAACTTACCAACAAAAGTCTCTGAATCAAATATCCAGCTGCTAGAAATGGAGTCAAAGTAGGTGATAACTACAGCCAAATCCAGCCAGTCAGAGGCCAGGACATGGTAAAAGCTTAGGGTGGAAATCAGGAAGAGGAATTCAAAACATGAAAAAAAAAAACATGACAGAGGTCACAGACAAGCAGTGCTCCAAGAAAGGTCCATCAGTTTGCTTCAAGGCAAGAAAAGTTGAATTAAAATGAAATTTAACATTCAGTTCTTGCTGATACAGAGATAAGTTTCCTGATGCTAAAACTGTAATATTCTATAGTAATATTTCTGTGTTTCACATACTTAAAATCCAGTGAAATGGTTTGAGGTCAGACTGAAGGGCGACTTCTCTCTCCTGCATTCTCCTTTGGGTTTGACCTCATGTACACGTGGACACTGTTCATGCTCACTGTCCAACCTCCTCTGCTTCTAGCATCAAATCACTGTGCCTCTTTTTACGGCTCATTCTTCCTTTTTTATGGACAACGTCTGTCTGCCTTGTCGTCCCCTCTTAGTTTTCTCTCTCTCTTTCTGCCACTAAGTACATTTCCATCCTTAGTCTCTTAACTTTTTTTTTTTTTTTATTTTAAATGTGGCATGCCAGATTAGAGCAGTGTTTTTGTAATTATCTCACTGAGTGATGAGTTATGCGAGGGCTTCTCTCATCATCACTCCATGCTGGCGAAATGCGAGGAGTTCAGTCTTGCCAACACATCTGTGCTTCTTCACGTGTGTGAATGGAAGTCACATACATGTTTTCCTTCATCCTTGTCTCCTCCTCTCCCCACCATTGCTGGCGTCTCAGTGTTTACATCTTTCTCTTGCCTCCTTCCTTGCTGTCAACCTTGCCACCTCCCCGTATTGATGTTGGGATTTGTCCAAATAGTCTTCTGGGCTGGAAGGTGGTAATGAGAGCCAAGAAAAACAGCCTGGCTCCAAGTCTGACAACCAGCCTTGTCTTCCTGATGAAACCAAATGAAAACAGTATATATCCTTGTTATTCCTTCCCTCCCATGCTCCACACTCCTCTGCATCCCTCCTTCTATAACTCTGGAGCCTCCAATTTGCAGAATTATTTCTTAATCCCTGTCGGTGCTTGTTAAACAGTACTTGTGTTATTGCGATTATGCAGGAGTGACAAATAAAACGATTTTAAAACAAGTTTAAAATGTCAATAATACCAAACGTGGTTTACATTTCCGTTGTAAATGTACTGTGTCATTACTTACATGGAAGAGAACAAGGCAACGGTGACGTGGCAATTGTTGATGAGGCTCCAGCCCCAAGAGAGCAATAACACAAATTAAGCTGATTGAAAAGAGCAGAGAGGACACGTGTGTGTGTGTGTGTGTCTGTGTGTGTGTCCAGATTTTTGGAAATTTGACACAATCTTGAACACTTTTAATCCTTGAAACCTGTTGTGCAGCTCCAATGTTTGTAACGATATTGACAGAGTCGGGGAGGCCAAACACGGCTGAATTATCTGTTTTATTAGTAGATGTGGTTGTGTTTGAGTCAGTGCAGTGGGGGTGTGTGTGTGGGGGGGTGTGGGGGTGGGGGGGAGGTCACAAAGTGCAGGATGGAGGAACAGATGTGTGCTGTATTATGGTGGTGTGTGTGGACCGACAGGGACCAGGTGCAGCCTTTGTCTCCCCGGCATTTAAGTCCACTCGCTTGCATTCAGTCGCCTCGTGCCTCCCTGCCCCACTCTCCTCACCTCCCCCCTCCTTCCCCCTCTCATTGGAGGGAGGGAGGGCAGAATAGAACTGTGTGTGTGTGTGTGTGTGTGTATATATGTAGGAGGGAGGGGGTGGCAGTGGCTTAGTGGAAGAGGCTCCAGCCGTCCCTTCTGCCCCCCCCCCCCCCCTCCTCTCTCACAGGTGAGTGTTGGAGGTCCCAGCTGGCCAGCTCTTGGCCGATTAGATCCATATGGTACAGGAGGAGGAGGAGGGGGAGGAGGAGGGGGAGGAGTATATGTGCCCATCAGTAACATGGTGCTAAGAGGTCCGTTAGCCTGTCTTTTTTCTTTCTTTCTTTCTTTTTTTTGACCTCAGCTTCAAAACAACACATTTTACACCGTTGCTACTTCACCTATAATGTTTTCACACTATTTCGTTTTCCTTTCAACTGCTTACAACCGTCTTGTGTTGACATGTTGCTTTCACATGTTTTTGGTGGTTGTTGGAAATGTGAGATCGCCGCTTGTTGAGATGTGTTATTGATTGCAGCGGGGATAATGCCTGTGCATTTAAAGGAAACATTTCGGTCAACAGCCTACATCTGTTTGTCGTTCTACAGAGTCTAAGACGTTTGAGCCGTTTCTCTGTTGTCGTCGTTGGGTGTGTATATAGACCTACTTTTGGATGTGAAAATACTAATTTAATTCCTGGAATATTTTATGCCAGCTCTGTAGTTAGATTTCCATAAAATATTCAAGTGAGCCCATATAAGTGTTAGACAAAATCTGTGTCAATTCCCGGTGATTTTCCTCCTGCATGCTTCACCCTGATTGCATGTTCCTATGTAAAAAAATAAATTGATTAAAAAAGCATGCATTTTAAATAACAACAGGATTGATTCAGTTCGCTGTGATGCCGTTTATCTGTGTACATTAACATGTCTGTGTTTGGAAGTCACGCGCTCGCAGCACTGCACATGCTGCATGAATTATCTTTTTGCCCAACAACAAATTAGTCCAGTCTGTGTTACATCCTCTGTCACTTCATCTGCAATATCAGGTCAATGATAGCAGCCCAGGACGAGGATACATGCAATCACACACACACTCTCATGACTCACAACGTTCAGCCTTTCACAGAGAGTTTAAACCACATGGCTAACAAACACACATTTACGTCAAGTGTGATTTATTTGCGCCGACTCCGAGTCCATTATACGTTCACACTCTACATATCGAGTTAAGTGAACGACCTCTGCATTTAATAATTGCCTTGTCGTTTCTGATGTCATTATTTTAGTGCTGAATTGCTTTCAGTAGCAGTGGTGGGAACACCGCTGCTCTCTCCCCCTCCCTGTGTCTCTTCCTTGCCTCATTCTGCATCACCTGCCGAGGCAGGGGCAATTAAAGCCGACTGCATGTTTAAATGCAGACGAGCGTCACCTGAAGCTGAACAAATAGGGAACACCTGGCTAGCAACAACAGCCGTCGCCACACAGAGGCACATTCCCTTTCCATCCCTGCAATACCGACTGTTGTAGGAAACCAAAGAACTCTATATTATTCACACACAGAGTACATGCATGCATACACATGATAAGGTAAGACAAGGGCAAAAACAGCAACCCGGAATGGTTTAAGAAGAATTCATGAATATTGTTGATTTCATCAGCTAGAAGTGTCATTATCTATTGGTCTGTTTTTTTTTTACTGTCAGACACTTTATATGACCTCCCTGTGTTTCATTAGAGCAAAGATGACAGGTGGCATTTAGACCAGACAAACACATCCTCCTTTTAAGCCAATATTCACCTGAGTTGACATTAGACCATTTTGTATACTTTGCTTGTGTGTGTGTGTGTGTGTGTGTGTGTGTTGTTTGGCTGTGGTGACAGCTGCCTCCCCTGACAGTCCTGTGACTATATACAGTGCACTCAGGTGCTCGCAAGCCAGATGAAGTCATCCGACTATGTACGTACGCTGTCTAATTGACAAGCAGAGGCAATTCTCTGTGGGCCGTCTGCACCGTATCCACACACACACACACACACACACACCTGATGTCTCTTGTTACATCCTGTTACCTCAGACAAGGCTCAAGACAGACCCATGCACATCTTAAGGTTGCATGCACCATGAAGTTGTCTTGGGAGTGTGGCATTTTAAAGCTGTAATGAGGATACAGGTCAAATTTGGAGGAAAAACTGTTGTGTCCTTATGAATACATTTACCTGCAACACTACTTTATATCAGATATGTTGTATACGTAAAGTAGTTTATACGTTTGCAGTGTTGATATTGAAGCCATATGCTCTGTCGATCCTGTTATTGAGATGTCATTCTAATTTCTGGCCATACGGATAGAGTGTGTTTGGAACCAGTGTGTGTGTGTGTGTGTGTGTGTGTGTGTGTGTGTGCTGCTTCCTGTGGTGCACTGGCACATTGTGTGTGTGTTGGGTATGACGGTCCAAATGTCTGCGTGGATCCAACTTTCCTGCCCCCTGTGTCGGTGAACAGGTGGAGCGATGGCAGGAAGGCCACAGGGCTGAGAAAGAATGTGTGTGTGTGTTGGGGGGGATGAACAGTAAGACTGTTTGAGTCACATGCATAGCAGATGAATTGCATAAACAGCCTTTAGGAAAGGCAAACAGGGCTAAGTGGATGCAGCAGAATGTGTAACTAAGCGTTTATTTTATTTATTTATTAAAGAATTTAACTTTTCCCAGATTTTTAGTCCATGAATTTCCGTGTTTCTGCACCCAATTTGCGCTGCAATTATTTACAGTCGCCAAATGCGCGCGCTTCCTCTCGAGTTCTCCCAAGTAACCTGCTGACGGCTTAAACCCTCCGACTGAAGTCTTTATAAACGGAGTTCCTGTGGCTCAAGGCCACGCAGAGTTCATAGCTGTGAAAAAAGATATACAGAGAGCCATTGAAGCCAAAGCCTTAAAGCCATGAAACCACATTTAAAAAGCTGCTCTCTGTTAACCCTGTGACCTGTGAGATCGCGCTCGTCTATTAATCGTTTATTCTCAGAAGAGTCTGATCCACTCTAAATGGAGACGGGACCCAGCCTTCATGGATCTCAAGCAGACAAAGGTGGCTTCTGATTCCCCCATCACACTCCTCTCCAGCCCCTTATCTGGTGGTCTCATTCAGCGGCAATAGCATATTAAGAAGTTGCGTTTAACATTCAAAAGCCTTGCCGACCTTGTTAGTAAAGCGTGAAATAGCCCTGTCCCTTTCTCTCTGTGTCCCCGCCTGCATTTTGTGTGGAGCTCAAAGAGGGGGCATTCTTCTCCTTCACAATAGCCCTTCTTCAGCATTTCTTCTGTTATTGATCTGAATAGTTGGGGAATGAGGGGCTAAACTTTAGACATCTGGCTCATTGACGGGGGTGGATTGTGGGGGTGAGGGTGGGGGGTGGGGGTTGGGGGGGGGTTTAGTATGTGTTGTATGATGTGAAGTGGCTTTTGAGGGGCGGGCGCGTCTTTTGTGTGACTGTGGACCTGTAGCTTTTACATTGATTTATAAACCACTGAGATGATAAAGTTAAAGTGGTGGTTTGTGAGTTAATGATATAACACGGAACACTTCCTGCATTCCAGTATCTAAAAACAACGAGACAGATGTAGTACATTAGCCATAATGTTTCCAACACTCTTTAATCTCCATATAAATATTTCTCGGCAGGGTAACAGACCATTTCAGTTTGGTTGGAGTGAGGAAAGAAAATATTTGGTACTACTAGTTAGCCAGCGTGTTGTCTTTTTGTTTCTTCATTTTATTGTGTGTCTGTGTCACTAATAGATAACAACTACTCACCGGTTTATTCATATTTGTGCAGCTCTTCCGGTGTGAAACGCACAGGGGGAACCAAACAACATGACAACACACATGATCCCACGCTGCCTCCCAATGTCATTAAAATAGGTTCTTTGTTCTTGTTTTGAGGCAGCAAATACGTCCTTGGCTTTAAATTCCTTTTATTTCTTTTGTATGTGTGTGAAGATTATTAAGAAAAAGGTGGTGTGAGTTGTTGTGGACAGTTTGTGTTTACTCACGTCATTGCGCAGTAAAACAAATGTGCAAAAGTCAATCCTTCTTTTTTTTTGACCTCTCCTCTCTCCTCCTTGCAGACAGTAGAGAGAAGAAGAGCCCTGCCATGCCCGGTTCTCCTGTGGATGCTAAGACTCATTCCAGATCAGCCCCCAGCAGCAGCAGCACCAGCTCCACGATGCCACCCCTGCCTTCCGTCAACCCCAGCGGCCCTCGCCCCGCCTCTTTTTCCACCACAGCATGTAAGGGTCACATGTAAACTCTGTTTTTTTATTTTGTCTCGAGTTTGTCTGATTTGTTCCCCTTTAAGCATCTGATTAACAGTGTTATGTTGCTCCCACCTAAAGAGTTCATTCACATTCAGGGAAAACTGTTTCTAAATTGAATCCTTGTCGAGAATTGTTAATAATAAACAAAATATTTGTGCACTTTAAGCATCAATCATCCTAATCCCCCCGTCTTCATCTCTCCCCTTAAACCCAGTGACGAATGGGAATCATCATTCCCCACCCACCTTGAACGCAGTGCCGTCTCCACCACAGCGCTACAGCAATGGACCTTCCTCTTCCTCGTCCTCATCGCTAGCAAACCAGCAGCTGCCGGCCACCTGTGGAGCTCGCCAGCTGAGCAAACTGAAGCGTTTCCTGACCACGCTGCAGCAGTTTGGCAATGACATTTCTCCTGAGATTGGAGACAGTGTTCGAAGCCTTGTCCTGGCCCTCGTGGTAAGATTAGTTTCTAATCTAATTTTTTCAGTGAAAATGAACAAATCTCGAAGTATGTTGTAAAAAAAAAAAAAAAAGTCCCCTTTTATATCTTATATATTTATATCTAAATATCACACACTTCACTTTCCCTTGTCTCCTAGAATTCAACAGTTACCATTGAGGAGTTTCACTCACGGCTTCAGGAGGCGACCAACTTCCCCTTACGCCCTTTTGTTATTCCCTTTCTCAAGGTAAACACAGTACCATCCTCTTTTCTGTCTTTCAGTGTTTGCTTGGCATTATTTTGTGGAATGACTTCCTTTTTCTTGGCAGCAGCGTGTTTTTCATTCCCCCCCTCCTCTCAGTAAACGGCACATGGCCGATGGTTGTTGTTGCCCGCGACATGTCGGCATCGTTTAGCCACGCTGAAAATATCACCTCCCCGTCAGACCTCGCATATCTCGGCTGCGTCGGCCGTGCTGCGCGATTACCAGAGATAAAGAGAAGGTCCTTGACATCAGCGTTCCCCTCGCTCAGGATGATCTGAACAATTTCTTCAGAAATCGCATTATGGCCTGTGAGTCATGGCGATGGAAAAGTAATAGATTCATTACACTTTATTTATGTCTCCAGGATACAAAGCAGAGGTCTATAAATAGGCCTCTGTGTCACTTTCCTAATTGAATAAACTGCTTTTCAGCGGTGCAACACAGCTATCGCAGGTTTGCCTGTTGACTTGACATGCAACAGATGAGAGTGTGTGTGTGTGTGTGTGTTAAACAGCCTCTCGAGCCCCCTTTGTAACCGGGGAAGTCTGCAAGTGTATACTTTTTAGGAGCCCCCTTCAGTAAAGCAGCCCATAAATCTTCCGTCCGTTGTACTGCTATAACTTAGAGCAGTCAAAATCTGCCCCTTTTCCACACTTACCTCTTACTCACCTTTGGAACCCCTCCAGCTGTCTGTCTGTGAGTGCTTAGACAAGAAACCTCTGTTCCCCTCCTTCTACCAATTTATTATGAGGGGGTGGGGTCCCCACGACTTAATGCCAACTCCTGAGAGAATGGAGAGCGAGACAAAGTCAAGGGGGTGAGGTGGAAAAGACAGAGAGAGAGAGAGAGAGAGAGGTGGGTAAAGAGGAGAGAGGGAAGTGTGAAACATGCCTATAAAGTGTTCCCTTCCCTTTTTTTTTTATGGGTTCCAGTGCAGTGTGCCATATGGAGCTGCTGTCCCGTTAAAAGAGCATTCAGCTGCCAAGGCGCCTCCGATCTAGCGTTCGCTCCCACTGAACCCCAGAGAGCAGGCCCGCTGAACTGACACACAGCACATGTGTCCGCGGGCTGGGGCCCCAGGGAAAGAAGGGAGGAAGAGGAGTGTGGGAGAAAAAAAAAAAAAAAAAAAAAGAGCACATGGACCTTATAGACAGACCGTACCGCAGAAGTATCACCATCCATAGGTTGACGTCAGAGAAATGTTGTACAGACGGACGAATGAAGGGAAACGCTTCAGATGAGATGAGAGAGAGGTCCAGCTTTACAGAATCGACAAGATAATGATTGAGTGTGCTACGTGAGAAGAAGACGCCAGACTCACTCAAGTAGAATGGTTTGGTTATTTAGCTGGTTTTTTCGAGAGGAGGGAGTGAGGAAGTGGCGTAATTGCAAACACACCCGATTCTGTTCCTAATTAGGGAAATGCAAGGAACAGTGAGATGCAAAGATACGACCGAGACGCTCACTGATAGATATTACCAAGAAAAAGAAAAAGGGTGAGGAATGAGGGGGGAAGTAAGCAGAGCCTGTTTTGAAATGGTTTTTTTTTTTCAGTTTGTAAACTTCTCTACCATCCTGAATGACTTTGCTGTACTGCATTTAGCTGCATGCCAGCGGTTTGTAACCAGCTTCAGCAGCAGTTTAGAAAATGGAGCCTTTTTTTTTTTATTTGAACGAGGTAAACCACAGCCACCATGGAGGCAGCCGCAGAACAACACCCAGACTCATACTGAGCCCTACAGCCAGACCTCAAGGAGTCAGTACCCCCCCTCTTTAAACCCTGTCCCAGCCAAGGCAGATTTACTCTCTTTTAGTCGTCCGTGTAGAATAATTCTGGTCTGGTCTGTTTTCTCCGGATCGACGTCTTCTTCTGTAATGAGTATTCTGTCTTTGCTGGATGAGTTTCATACACGCTGGCTTGTCCTTTTGACCATTTAGCAAATTTCAAGTGAGCGTTTCTTTCTCTCTCGCCAGGCAAACCTACCTCTGCTGCAGAGGGAGTTGCTCCACTGTGCACGGGCAGCCAAGCAAACTCCAGCCCAGTACCTGTCCCAGCACGAGCACCTCCTCCTGAGCACCACACTGGCTTCCTCTCCAGACTCTTCGGAGCTGCTGATGGAGCCTTCTGACGCTGGGACCAAGAGACACAGCCCGAACAGGTGAAATGAAAGCTCCACAACTGCGTCCGTTCAGATCTACACTCTAACACGTCATTAGAAAATTAAAAATGCAGCGGTTTTTGTGTTTTCCAGAGCTAAAGAGAACGGTTTCCACGAACGCCCACCTGCAGCCATGGAGCCTGCTGCCAAACGCATCTGCACCATCAGCCCCGCGCCGCGACACAGCCCCGCCCACCCGCTGCCGCTCAACACCCAGCTTCACCCAACTCCTCCACCCTTGCAGCACTATGCCCTGGACGACATCGCAACGCCACACATCCTGCACCGAGAGCACAGCCAACGCATGCTGGAGATCCGCGAGCTCAAAGACAGACCCAGACTTCCTGGTATGCAAATGCAGCCCGTCGATCTTTTTATTTCCTTGGCCACTTTCTTTTCACATTATCGGTGACAACGTGATGACAAGTTGAGCATTTTTATATTTCGACCGAGCCGTAACAAATGTCACCATTGTGCTTGCGTGGTTATTTATTTATTTTTTGATTTTTTTTAGATAGATTATCAGCTTTCCAGAAACAGGCGTGACGTGTAGCACGGCATCTGCCCCATCTGTCCCTCTTTCCTTTTTATCCACAGATGTCAGTCTGGCTCTGTGACTAATACAGGATAACTTAGAACTGCATACTGATATGATATCACAGGGAAATACGCTGATGTAGCAGTTATGTGTGGTAGGTAGGGCTGTCGCACATCCTTTCCGTACATACTGTACGGCTGCCAGATCGTGTTAACACATTTGCTGGAGGTGGAGATCATGTCACCGCAAACACTAGCAGCATATACCTTAGTCCGGATCTGCACGGCAGAGTCTGGTAAAGGCATTTATTGAATAAATAGTCACATTGAAATGAAACGAACACACACCTACACACACGGCATAATCAGTGCGCGATAACGGGTGGTCTCCGTGTTTGGACAGCCACCCCCACATATGTCTCTGGTGTCCACGCGTGTATAAACAGTGCCATACTATCCAGGCAGCGAGGGTTGGATCTCCTCTGGTGTATATCTGCCCTCCGTTTGGGACGTGTCAGCACACAGTGGAAACAGCAGTAGCTCACAGACACAGGCGCGCACACATAAAGACACATACCTCGATATGTTCAAGGTAGAGGGTGCAGTGTTTATGAGGTCTTAGTCCCTGACAGTCTCCCGCCCGCCTGCCGCCACTTGACTCACAGGAACACGCGTACACACACACACACACAGTCCACATGGCTTTGAACTGATGAACGCTGAACACTGATGAGAACCAGGAGTGGAGGAGAGGTTAAGGGGAAGGCGCGTGTGTGTGCGCGTGTGCGTGTATGTGCGTGTTTGTGTGTGGGAATCATTATTCTTGTCAACAAGCCTAGTGTGCATGTGGCCTCTTGTTGGTCGTTTCTTTCTCGGTCTTAAAGGATTGTGGTTTTTGTGTGAGGGTGAATACAGCGTCTGTGCATGGACATGTTTGGATGCTCCGCACAAGCTTTGTATGCAAACTGTTATTATTGTCGAATGTATCATTAAATATTGCTTAAGTCATAGCATTGTGTAATAACAACTGGAATCATTTGTGCATCAGTGTGCCGTGCATGTGCATGTGTGTGTGTGTGTGTGTGTGTGTGTGCATGCATGTGGTTAGCGGTTGTAATTGTCCACAGTGAGTGTCAGAGCGGCTGGTTGTGTTTAGAAGTGGAGCCACTCCACTCAGCCTGAGTGTCTCCCTACTGGAATGCTGTGAGCTCCAGGAGGGGAGGTGCTAAGGGAGAAGTATGGGGAGTGTGTGTGTGTGTGCATGTGTGTGTGGTTGACAGCTGACTTCCAGATGTGTGCAGGCTCTGGGAGCCAAAGGTCTGTTTTGCATCACAGGCTTCTCGTTTTCTCTTTAAACCCCACCTTTCTCTGTTATATTCCCTTGGCCCGTCTCACATCTTTTTGTCTTTTATTCTTTGTTCCTCATTAACTTTAACCCAATTCCTGTCATTATTAATGGAAGACGGCGCCGCCTTCCTGTCACTTTTGATTTTGTGCCAAAAATGAAAAAAAGGCTATCTTATCTTGTTTTGGGTTTGTTTTTTTTGTCATCCTAACAAAGTCAGCGATACAAGGTTACAGACATGAGCCTTTCACTCACTCACTGTCACTTGTGGCTTGTCTTCTATTATAGATGAATGTTAATCACACTGGCCTGTGGTTTATCTTGTGTGTGTTTTATTAAGGAACTAATGGGGGTTACCGTGAGGAGCCGGTGGACCACAGGCTGACAGACAGAGAGTGGGCTGATGAATGGAGGCATCTGGACCACGTAAGTCTGCACACGACTACACGGCTGCTAATGGGTTTATGATAGAGAAAGAATTTAAAATGTCATTTCTTTCACTGCATTCCTCTGCAAAGCAGTGTTTTACTTTCTCACGAGCCTCAGATTCTTGTTTATTTTGTTACATGATAGCATTAAAGTGTTATTTTTTTTTTTACTACAACCTTTTAGCTACAATGAACACAATCCAATGTGATTCTTCCATGTTTCAAAAGTCATCAATTACTTTGTCTTTCGTCAGGTGTTGAACTGCATTGTGGACATGGTGGAAAAGACCCGGAGGTCAGTGAGCGTGCTCAGACGGTGCCAGGAGTCCGATCGCGAGGAGCTCAACTACTGGCGACGGCGCTCAAGCGAGCAGGAGGACCCACGCAAAGGAGGTTCGGGCTCCACCCCCTTCTCCAAGACACACAGCCCCCACTCCGCAGAGTCAGGTGGGTTACACTGTTTTTTTTCTACACTGCCACATGAATCATCATGACTGTTATTTACCAGAGCAGTCGCTCTGTGACGCCAGATGAAGCAAACCACTGGGTTCAATGGAAATCAGCGGTTAGTTGCTCACCACTTAGGGTCCAGCTCACTCTGATGATGGGGTTTTTTAGGTCTGAGCACAAACCAGCACAGCCTAAAATCTTATGTGATGCTCCTTACACTATCTAGTGGCCAAAAGATAGTAGTGCAGCAAAGTCACATGTCCGTGTGTTGCCGAGTGCCTTCCACAGTTTGTTCCGCAGTCTGCTGTATACTGGCACTGTTCTCTCCACACTGCCAGCCTCGCCTTCCCCCTGCTGGTCCATAGTCACAGAGAAGTGCCAGGATTGGCTTCGGCCATATCGGCCACAGAAGGGCCGTCCTGCCGTTCTGCAGGCTTCCCGAGACTCAGAACTGGCTGACTCGCCAGAGCACCATCTGGGCCCCCAGCCGGGAAGCCTGCCTGCCTGCCTGCCTGCCTGGGCACGAGCGGGGAGAGAGTGTGGTGGGGGTGGAGATGACAGTGGGGAGGGTGTCTGCAGGTTGTTGTTGTGGGGGGAAAAATGAGGATGTAAATTAAGGAGGGGGGGGGTGGAAATGTGGGTGAGATGGATGATATAAGTTAGGAGGAGATGAGCTGATCTGCAGGGAGAGATATTGGAGGGAACAGACAGAATGTTGACACAGCCTGTTAGTCTGCCATTCCCTCCAAGCCAAACAAATTCCTTTCTGAAGTTTTCAGATTTCAGATCAGCCCCAAGACTCTTGATAATCAACTTTTTTTTTTTTTGATGTTCTACGGCCTGGATATGCAGATATATGTTTACGTGAACAACAAAGTAAAAGATTTCACCACTGTGACCTTTTGTCGAGCTGAACTTTCCTCTCAACAGTGAATCCTCTTAATATCTCTGTGAGCCTCGACAGGTGCTTGATGTCTCGCTTCTGTCTCTTGTTTTTCCCGCAGACTCCAAGCGCGACTTTGCTTCGCGGCCAGGCTCGGCATATGTTCCAGATGAGATCTGGAGGAAAGCTGGTGAGAACACCACATAATAAAATAATGACGGTTGTCTGTTGTTAAACACAAGGATCATCGTAATGAATACCTACAGACGCAGTAATTTAAGGTTACTGAGAAAATAACATGACTATTTTAGAGATGGAACACGCACACACACACAAAATAAAAAACTGCACCTCCGTGCCAGCGCTCTCTTTAACCGAGCTTACCATGAAATACTTTCCCTGTTGTGCAGAAGAAGCGGTGAACGAAGTGAAGCGTCAGGCCATGGATGAGGTGCAGAAAGCGGTGGCGGAGGCCGAGCAGAAGGCTTTCGAGATGATCGCCACCGAGAGGGCTAAGATGGAAAAGACTCTGGCTGATGCAAAGAGGAAGGCTCAAGAAGACGCCATCCTGGTCGTCAACGAACAGGAGGATTCCAGTGAGGTGAGCGGAGACGGAGGTTATGAAGCTGGTACTGCATTTATGTTGTCCTGCAGGAAATCCTCAGAGAACGTGCAGCCAACATTCCCAGGCTGTGATAAGAGGGCTGACGGGAAGAGGGCAGGATGTATTGGTTGCATTTGTTTTTTTCTTTTTTCAAACTGTAGACCACTATCGCTAAAGCTTCTCCACATGTGCAGACCGTAACTGGCTCATGCTGAACGCTAATGTTGCTACATATCTACCGCATGAGTCAATAACTGTTTGCAGTATGAACCTCAAAGGTTATAGTTATAGTGATTTTGTGACATTATTTGTATGCTGTGTCTTGTCAAGCAATACTATCAGACTACATTGTGGTGGGGGCGAGAGTGTTGAAAAACTGGATTTTTAAGAACTTTTTATGTTGTGTTATTTTTTGTGTGTTTTTAGTAAGACTCATACCTGTTTGCAGCCCTGTCACTTTACTACCACAGCATTTATGTTGCCTCCATCTGTCTTGGCGTAAAACTAATCACTTCCTGCGTGCAGCAAAGGCAATATGGCATCCAAACACAGCAATACTGAGAAACACAAAAAGGCCCATATGGAGCTGACAGACTTAATCAGTGTTGTGTGAACTCATCTGACAGATTTTGTTTGTAGTTAAATATTTCAAAGTTGCACGCTGCTCTTTAAGTGTTAAAATGGCTCATTTAATGCAACGGAAAAAAACCTTGACACGCGTGTCTCTCCTTTCCTCCTCCTCCTCAGTGCTGCTGGAACTGCGGGCGCAAAGCCAGCGAGACGTGCAGCGGTTGTAACGCGGCTCGCTACTGTGGCTCGTTCTGTCAGCACAAAGACTGGGAGAGGCATCACCTTATCTGCAGCCCAGGACTGCAAGCTCAACCCAAACCATTGTCTGCCATCACTGCGAGCAGGGCGGCTGCAGTGGCCTCCGCAGCAGCAGCAGCAGCAGCGGCAGCAGCCGGCGTGTCTCCTGTCGGTCTGGCCGGGGTCAAGGCCCCCGACATTGTGCCTTCAGTGTCCAGTCCTGGCGGAGAGAAGGCCTCGGTCGTGTCCCGCTCTTCCACCCCCTCCACCCCTGCCTCGGCCTCTGAGGCCAACGGACACTAGGCAGTGAAAAGATGTCACTCAGTGGTTCACTTGTCACCAATCCCGTCCCTTAACTTGGGGGAAAAAAACTGAATCGGCACAATGCGGGAAATGTACGTGGGTTTGTCCGAATAACAGATTTCTCATCATATTCTTTGGCAGTTAAAAACAAAAGGACAGATTATGGAGGGACTGTTTTGAGTGATATGTCAACTGGGACGTTGACTTTGGCAAAGAACAGAAAAGACATCCATTGGAAAACAGATCTACCTAACAGATGGAAACGTGTTTGTCTCAAAGTCCAAAAACCACCAAATCTTGCATCTGCTACGAGGAGTGAAAGAAGAAGAAAAAAAAACTGTTGAACTTTTATCTTCGGCCACGGAGAAGAAGTTATGAGACGAAGGAATGATGATGGAGATTATAAAAAAAACAGCGAATGCCTCCCCTTGACTTCACTTTGTATAAATTTAATATGGGGGGGGGGGGGGGGGGGGGTGATGGTGTTAAATGTAAACAGTGTAATAGTACCAGCCATAAGCATCTGTCCTCATCCTGAAACAAAACATCTACAGTAGACCACGCAAGATTTTCTCTGTATACATAAATATGTGCTCGCCAACTCCTCCACAGGTTTTTCTTTTCTTTTTTCCGCGCGTGAATCTAACGGTCGCACAGTCGGTGATTATTTGTTAATACTTTTCTATCAAAGCAATATTAAAATGTCAGGTATCACAAGCGGTTTCTGCGTCACCAAAGTCGTCCCCCCCCCCGTCACTAACGTCGTCGTCATTGCCTGTAAATGCCTTTGTGTGAACGCGAGATAATTATACACATGTTCAATCTTCTCTTTGTGTCCATTTCTCTTTTTTTTTTTTCATTTCCGATCATCAGACAGAAGAAGAAGAGGTAAAGGTGACGTTGTCAGTGGAGGTTTTCGGTCTCGTTTCGTCGGCACTCGTCCTTGTCATCACTCCTGTACGGCAAGGTCAGAGGCTTCAGAGGTTTCAGAGGTTTGTCGCTATCTTTGCGCCACTGCGATGTCACAGTGTCACCGTTGCCGTAGTTGCAGCTTCAGAACAGTGACTCTGTCCACGGAGAATCTCAGGAGCTAACGTTTATTTGCGAGTACAGGACGTTCTGTTCCTTTTTTCTTTTGTTTCCTTTGGTCTCCGTTAGATTAAAGTCAAATGTTGAGTGCAAGAACTTTATTTTTGTGTTGTATTCTACTGTCACAACAGAGGCATTGTTCATGGTTTTTTTTGTTGTAAGAAGAATTTGTAAAGAATATTATGAGAGATTGTCTTTATTTTGTGAGCCACAATTCCCCCCCCCCCCCCCCCCCACCCCCTTCATTCTTCAAACAAGTTCTTTTGTTATGAGGCATAACAACTTCATATTAAGAAAAAGATCAGTCAAGAAGTATGAAATAAAGAAAAACACATTATCCACAGTGTTCTCTTTCTGTTCTGTTCTGTGATGCAAGATATGATTCAATGATGGAAGACGGACAGACGGAGTGTAGCAGTAGCTGGAAAGATGGATTAGTCCTCTAAGGCTGTCTTAAATTAACCCTTAAGTTAACCCTTAATGCTCACACAGCACTGCTGTGCCACAGGTGCTGCACCCTTTGGTAGGTTGCAGTCGAAAAAAGACACAACTCCTTATAGTCACAAAATAGACTGTTTTTTTCTTTCTATTTTTGTTCATAAATACGAGCCAAGCGAACTTTGAACTGTGACGTACTTTTTGCTAACGTGTGTTTATGTAGTTGGTGATTATTTATTGCTTTTTCAGTTGTGCTGGGAAAAAATGGTTTTAAGACTCTCTATATTGCACATCCTTATATCCTCTGTTTTAACATAGTAATGGGAAAAAAGCAGCCGACATGCTTAGTGTTCTAAGGGTTAAGCTTGGCTCATGAGGTCTTTATTTTAAAGCAGTCAGAGAGCACAAACATGTGCCCATGTCAACACACAACAGCAACTTAACAATTGTTTCAGGGAAAACAAACAAAAATGATTCAATCTGGATTTGGCTCATCATACCCAGAAAGTTTGATCAAAAATCTGTTACTTCTTGGGTGCTTGGACGCTGCTCACATGCAGTCAAAAACATAAAAACATAATCTTATTTGTTGGAGTATTTGAAAATAGCATGACAGAAAACCATGCTGTGGACACGACCTCATTAGATGTGTATTTTTTCTTCCTCAAAAATCTCAGACATGGCCACCGTTTGGCCACACGGACCATTAAGTCCTTTTTAAACGTGTGAGCATGTTGCATGTGTGCATCCTCACTGTCTCTTTGATGTCGTCAATCAGTCAGTGACTCCTGGCGAAATGTATTTCAGGCAGCAGATAATGAGGAAGCTCTTGGCCAGATTTTCAAATCATTCAGAATTTCTGCGTAACAGAGCAATGTGTTCCTGCTCTGACGCTGACTCATCGTCACTGTGAGTCCACAGCGAAGGTCTTTCATAAAAGAACAGCGCGGATGGAGATGAGGGACCTCGTCGGTGGCTTTGATAACAACTGTGTTTTTGCATCAAAGAGGCAAAAATGTGAGTCCAATCAAAAGCCAGGCCAGGTGTTATACAGTGTACATCCACTAGGTGGCAGTGTATGATACATTTTGAGAAGTGGTGTCAGTGCTTTCTTCCATTTTGAGCTCCGGTGTTGTATCCATGTAATCTCCCCAGTGAATCTATCCCAAATGATATGAAGTCTAACATCATTTTTGTTTTTAATTAAGTCATTATCTTGTTTTGTTTGAAAATAATCTGCATGTGCAAAGTAAATGGTAACTTTAATCCAGTAAATGAAAACATATATGCATATTTCCCTCCAAATGATAACCAAAGAAAGAACAAAAAACCTCACATTTACAGGAGGTACAGGGGTGTACGCTAATAATTTTACAGGGCAATAAAGTTTAAGTTTAACAGAACAAAGACAGGCTGACTGGTCAGGTCTTAAAAGGGTTTATTTAACAGAAATAATTCAATTGTTGGCTGAGCAGAGGCAGTGAAGAGACAGGTGCTTTTCCTATTCCCTAATAAAAAAAAAAATCCAGATTTTTTTCATGTTATTCCAAGACCTTGACTTTATGTAGTTGTATACATGCATGCCTACTTTCTGAATGAATGAATGAATGAATGAATGCAGAATTCACAGTAATAAACTGAAAAATCACAAAAGTGCACCAACTTCACACAAACATGTGCAGACTGCAAAATTCCAGACTTTAAGACTCTCAAGACCTGTGCAAGCACTCTGCAGGCAGGTAAACATAACAGGACCTCAGCAGAACTGGACCAAACAATTGTGGAACAAGTGGAAAAGAAAACCCAGACCAAATTCAACAATGACTAGAGCTGGCTAGATGTGTGCCACACTGTGTAGAGGAACAATCTGGCCAGAGACTGGTGCAGAGAGATGATCTACAGGGGAGGAGTCTTCAGGAGGAGGGACTTCAGGATCTGGGTTGGCCACGCCCACCAAGCAGACACACAAACACACAAGACAAACAGAGAGGAGGACACTCCCTCACCATGACAAACACAACACAGTTGTGTTTTTGCTGACCTTAAAAGCCCGACCTACAAAACACAACATGGGCAACATCTCTGCAATGACAATAGGTTATTAGATCTAAAAATAAATGATGACTGACTCATCTGTTGTCGAAACTAATTTAATGTCTCTGTGTGATCTTTTCTGGCATATGCACTGAACTTGTCAGGACCAGTAAGCCTTTATGGGGACCAAAACCTGGTTCTAATGAGGCAGACTCTCATTTCTGAGGAACTGTTTAAGTTTACCACTAAGGTCTGAGGACTGAGACACGACTAACGAGAGAGGACTCAACCAAGCAACAACTTATTTCTGCAGAGGTTGTACGGGCCAATTTAAAAGAATTCTACTCTTGTTTCCAAAACTCTTGTAGGAAATAAAAATACCCTTTTTCCTACTCCTCCTCCTCCTCATCACACAGTTTGGCCGTTTGTCGAGTGCAGCTTGTATGTGATAACCTGTAATTGGTTTTGTCTGCACAAAGTAACTTCCCCATTTTTCAGTTCAACTAAACGGCTGCTGCTGCTGCTGGAGTTCTTATTACATATGAACTATGTCACAAGACAAAATGTAAAAGAACAGTGTTACATACGTATTTGTGAATTTTGTGGAGACAGACTTTGTGTCGCCTTTAATAAAAAAAAAGACCTAGAGACATAGTCCTTGCAGATTAAAATGCAGATTAAACCGGCTGTTGCCACAGACTTTGACCTGGACAGAAGACACACCACATTGTTGTGGGTCACACGCACTCGCTAAACAAAGCTTCTCAATGAGTCACAGGTGAACAGGTTACACTACTACATCAACGTGAACTGGAATCAGTGCAGAACTATGTAGGAGCTGCACAGTGGTACCCAGTGGATTACATGCTAATAATACATCCTGTACTGCAGTCATACAGCTCTGAGGGGTTTTAACAGGAAGGAATAAAAACAGGGAAAACTTCATGAAGACATCCCTCAGACATTGCTTTAGCCAGTGCTCCACCAGAACACTCAAAAATTATGATTATGATGGAATTTGATGATGGTGAATGGAAAGAAAACTTGTGTATGTCTGTCATATGTTGGGTTTCTCATTACCAGAATAAGGGCATTTTCGGGTAATTATCGCAATACTTCCATTGCAAGGCAGCTGGTGTCAATCCTACAGTAAACCCTGGACAGGTCCAAGTCCAGTCCATCTCAGAACCAAGACAGAGACAAACAACCATTTACTGAGGTCAATTAAGTGTCCAATTAACCTCTGCATGTTTTTGGACTGTGGATGGAAACTGAATGCCCTTGTTTGGTCTTTTTGCTGCATGGCAACAGCGCTATAGCCACGACACCGCCTCGTGGCCCCACCGTCTGATCCTGTTCCACTTTTTAACTCCAGGTTGGGAGCCACCGCGTCACACAAATCATGCAAATGAAAGCTTTTGTCTCTCTAATACTCCAGCAGGAGGCTTGTAGCACAAAGGTAAGAGCAGTGTGCACAGCTGCATACAAATTAGAGGCTACATGCTGGATGTGTCTTATTATGTATCTGCTTTCTAATTTGCATGCAGCCGTGCACAGAGAGGGATCATGGATGTTGTGAAGGAGGACACGAGGACAGTCGGTGTCATTGAAGAGGACACGAGGGAGAGGACAAGATGGAGGCAGATGATCAAGAAATCGAAAGAAGAACATGATCCCAGGTCTTCTTGTGACAAGACCTGATGCTACTCATAGGGTTGAACACATTTGCATTGAGGATTGTTTAAGTGAAAGAGTTACGAGCTCTAAAGAATAATAATAAATTCTTCCTAATAGCACAAGTGCTGGAATTGCCAAAAATATTCATGCACACACACACACACACATTGCACTGATTACTGGGGCTGTATTATTTCACTGCACATATGATGTAATCAAGTTGAAGCCTTCTCATCTTTATCCTCCGGGCTCACCGTCTGTGTGTCGCCACCACAGCGTGAATATGTAGTGGTCATTAGGGGAGTCATGTAGATGAGACTGTTAAGGATGTGTAGGCACATACGTCCAGTTCCTCGTCCGTCCTTCTAAAAGCTGAGGTGTGTATGTGTGAATGTCACAACTCCGTATGTTGGAATGTTTTTATTGTCGGTCGTGCCATGATCAGGAGGATTTCCATTTTCTAATGTACAGTAAATGTATAGTAAACTAAAAAAAAGGACTTGTGCTGGTAAAGGAGTAACATTTGGGTGGGTTGAACTTTTAAAACTTGATGTGTGTGTTTTTTTTTTATTTAATGGAGCCTTAGGAGGTCACAAGCCAGTGTCTTTTTGAGCCGGTCCCAAGCCCGGATAAAGTTAGTTGGTGTGAGAGAGGGGGATACAGAGAACAGGGTTAGATGAAGGAGGTTGATTCGCTGTGGCAACTCCTGAAGGGAGCAGCCGAAATGAAAAGAAGAAGACTGTACTATGACTTTTTTGACCGAATTTTGATGACATCCTATACTATGGCATTTGACAGTAACACCCACGGGACATGGTGGCGTACTGGTTAGAAGCAGTTAACTCTGTTGCACAACATTGTGATGGGTTTGGTTCCTGCTGCAGATGCTGTGTTAGTGTATCTTGGACGACATACTTTTCTATGAGTATTTTGGACGACATACTATACTATGCCTTTTTCGACCGATTTTGGACGACATACTATACTATGACTTTTTTGTCTCATTTTGGACGACATACTATACTATGACTTTTTTGTCTCATTTTGGACGACATACTATACTATGACTTTTTTGACTGATTTTGAACGACATACTATACTATGACTTTTTTGTCTCATTTTGGACGACATACTATACTATGACTTTTTTGTCTCATTTTGGACGACATACTTTACTATGACTTTTTGTCAAAATTTGGAAGACATACTATACTATGCCTTTTTCGACCGATTTTGGACGACATACTATACTATGACTTTTTTCACTGATTTTGAACGACATACTATACTATGACTTTTTTGTCTTATTTTGGACGACATACTATACTATGACTTTTTTGTCAAAATTTGGACGACATACTATACTGACTTTTTGACCGATTTTGGACGACTTACTATACTATGACTTTTTTGTCAAAATTTGGACGACATACTATACTGACTTTTTGACCGATTTTGGACGACTTACTATACTATGACTTTTTTGACTGATTTTGGACGACATACTATACTATGACTTTTTTGTCAAGATTTGGTAGACATAGTATATTATGACTTTTTTGACCAATTTTGGACAACATACTATACTATGACTTTTTTGTCTCATTTTGGACGACATACTATACTATGCCTTTTTCGACCGATTTTGGACGACATACTATACTATGACTTTTTTGTCTCATTTTGGACGACATACTATACTGACTTTTTTGACCGATTTTGGACGACTTACTATACTATGACTTTTTTGTCAAAATTTGGACGACATACTATACTATGCCTTTTTCGAACAATTTTGGACGACATACTATACTATGACTTTTTTACCAAAATTTGGACGACATACTATACTATGACTTTTTTGTCTCATTTTGGACGACTTACTATACTAAGACTTTTTTTGACTGATTTTGGACGACATGCTATACTATGACTTTTTTGTCAAAATTTGGACGACATACTATACTATGACTTTTTTGACCGATTTTGGAAGACATACTATACTATGACTTTTTTGACCGATTTTGGACGACATACTATACTATGACTTTTTTGTCAAAATTTGGACGACATACTCTACTATGACTTTTTTGTCTCATTTTGGACGACATACTTTACTATGACTTTTTTGACCGAATTTTGACATTATACTATACTATGGCAGTTGAGTGTGTTTCTCAGGGACCATGGTGGCGTAGTGGTTAGAAACATTTAACTCTCTTGCAGTTGCAACATTGTGATGGGTTCAGTTCCAGCTCTAGACGCCATTTTAGTGTATCTTGGACAACATACTATACTATGACTTTTTTGTCAAAATTTGGACGACATACTATACTATGACTCTTTTGTCTCATTTTTGACGACTTACTATACTATGACTTTTTTGTCAAAATTTGGACGACATACTATACTATGACTTTTTTGACCGATTTTGAACGACATACTATACTATGACTTTTTTGACTGATTTTGAACGACATACTATACTATGACTTTTTTGTCTCATTTTGGACGACATACTATACTCTGACTTTTTTGTCAAAATTTGGACGACATACTATACTATGACTTTTTTGTCTCATTTTGGAAGACATACTATACTATGACTTTTTTGGCAAAATTTGGACGACATACTATACTATGACTTTTTTGGCAAAATTTTGACAACATACTATACTATGACTTTTTTGTCACAATTTGGACGACATACTATACTATGACTTTTTTTTCTCATTTTGGACGACATACTATACTATGACTTTTTTGTCAAAATATGGACGACATACTATACCATGACTTTTCTGAGTGATTTTGGACGACATACTATACTATGATTTTTGGTCAAAAATTTGGACGACATACTAAACTATGACATTTTTCTCTCATTTTTGGACAACATACTAAACTATGACATTTTGTAAGACCTGAACGGCATGGTGGCGTAGTGGTTAGTAGATCTTAACCATGTTACTGTTGCAAGAATGTGCTGTGTTCAATTCTGTGTTGGGGTTATTTCTGTGTGGAGTATGTCTCCCATGCATTAGTAAACACTGTTCTTTCATGTTGTACTTTTCTATAACATTTTGTTGTGTGAAACATTTCACATGTTTAAAACCAAAATCTGTTTTAATAAGACATAGGAGCAACAGGGAGATCATCACTGCACGAGATGCCAGATCTGGTATTGAATCCAGCACTTCCTTACAACAGCAACACTGGTGGACTCCACTAACCACTGCACCACCATGCAACCACATCCTACAGGCGAACATCCTAAATGAGACCAAAATGTCATAGTTTGGTATGTCATCTAACTAAGATTTTTTTCTCAAATTTTGGACAACATACTATGATAACTATGACATTTTTGTCAGATTTTGGACGACATACTATACTATGACTTTTTTGTCTCATTTTGGACGACATACTTTACTTTGACTTTTTTGTCAAAATTTGGACGACATACTATACTATGCCTTTTTCGACCGATTTTGGACGACATACTATACTATGACTTTTTTGTCAAGATTTGGTAGACATAGTACATTATGACTTTTTTGACCAATTTTGGACAACATACTATACTATGACTTTTTTGTCTCATTTTGGACGACATACTATACTATGACTTTTTTGTCAAAATTTGGACGACATACTATACTATGACTTTTTTGTCTCATTTTGGACGACATACTTTACTATGACTTTTTTGTCTAATTTTGGGACGACATACTTTACTATGACTTTTTTGTCAAGATTTGGTAGACATAGTATATTATGACTTTTTTGACCAATTTTGGACAACATACTATACTATGACTTTTTTGTCTCATTTTGGACGACATACTATACTATGACTTTTTTGTCTCATTTTGGACAACTTACTATACTATGACTTTTTTGACTGATTTTGGACAACATGCTATACTATGACTTTTTTGTCAAAATTTGGACGACATACTATACTATGACTTTTTTGTCAAAATTTGGACGACATACTATACTATGACTTTTTTGACTGATTTTGAACGACATACTATACTATGACTTTTTTTCAAAATTTGGACGACATACTATACCATGCCTTTTTCGAACAATTTTGGACGACATACTATACTATGACTTTTTTGCCAAAATTTGGACGACATACTATACTATGACTTTTTTGTCTCATTTTGGACGACTTACTATACTATGACTTTTTTGACTGATTTTGGACGACATGCTATACTATGACTTTTTTGTCAAAATTTGGACGACATACTATACTATGACTTTTTTGTCTCATTTTGGACGACATACTTTACTATGACTTTTTTGACCGAATTTTGACATTATACTATACTATGGCAGTTGAGTGTTTTTCTCAGGGGCCATGGTGGCGTAGTGGTTAGAAACATTTAACTCTCTTGCAGTTGCAACATTGTGATGGGCTCAGTTCCAGCTCTAGACGCCATTTTAGTGTATCTTGGACAACATACTATACTATGACTTTTTTGTCAAAATTTGGACGACATACTATACTATGACTTTTTTGTCTCATTTTGGACGACTTACTATACTATGACTTTTTTGTCAAAATTTGGACGACATACTATACTATGAGGGCCACACGGTGGTGTAGTGGTTAGCACTCTCGCCTTGCAGCGAGAAGACCCGGGTTCGAGCCCCGGTTGGAACAAGGGCCTTTCTGCATGGAGTTTGCATGTTCTCCCCGTGTGTGCGTGGGTTCTCTCCGGGTTCTCCGGCTTCCTCCCACAGTCCAAAAACATGCAATGTGGGGATAGGTAAATTGGACACTCTAAATTGACCATAGGAGTGAGTGTGAGAGTGAATGGTTGTTTGTCTCTATCTGTATGTGGCCCTGCGATGGACTGGCGAACTGTCCAGGGTGTACCCCGCCTATCGCCCGATGTAGCTGAGATTGGCACAGCACCCCCCGCGACCCTCTGGCGGAGGATAAAGCGGTAGATGATGACTGACTATACTATGACTTTTTTGAACGACATACTATACTATGACTTTTTTGACTGATTTTGAACGACATACTATACTATGACTTTTTTGTCTCATTTTGGACGACATACTATACTATGACTTTTTTGACCGATTTAGGACGACATACTATACTATGACTTTTTTGTCAAAATTTGGACGACATACTCTACCAAGACTTTTTTGAACAATTTTGGACGACATACTATACTATGACTTTTTTGTCAAAATTTGGACGACATACTATACTATGACTTTTTTGACCGATTTTGAACGACATACTATACTATGACTTTTTTGTCAAAATTTGGACAACATACTATACTATGCCTTTTTCGAACAATTTTGGACGACATACTATACTATGACTTTTTTGTCAAAATTTGGACGACATACTATACTATGACTTTTTTGTCTCATTTTGGACGACATACTTTACTATGACTTTTTTGTCTAATTTTGGACGACATACTATACTATGACTTTTTTGCCAAAATTTGGACGACATACTATACTATGACTTTTTTGTCTCATTTTGGACGACTTACTATACTATGACTTTTTTGACTGATATTGGACGACATGCTATACTATGACTTTTTTGTCTCATTTTGGATGACTTACTATACTATGACTTTTTTGACCGATTTGGACGACATACTATACTATGACTTTTTTGGCAAAATTTGGACGACATACTATACTATGACTTTTTTGGCAAAATTTGGACGACATACTATACTATGACTTTTTTGGCAAAATTTTGACAACATACTATACTATGACTTTTTTTTCTCATTTCGGACGACATACTATACTATGACTTTTTTGTCCAAATATGGACGGCATACTATACTATGACTTTTTTTTCTCATTTTGGACGACATACTATACTATGACTTTTTTGTCAAATTTTGGACGACATACTAAACTATGACATTTTTGTCAAATTTTGGAGGACATACTTAACTATGACATGTTTGTCACATTTTGGACGACATACTAAACTATGACATTTTTGTCAGATTTTGGACGACATAATTTACTATGCGTTCAGTTCCAGCTCTAGACGCCATTTTAGTGTGTCTTGGACGACATACTTTACTATGACTTTTTTGTCAAAATTCGGACGACATACTATACTATGACTTTTTTGTCAAGATTTGGTAGACATAGTATATTATGACTTTTTTGACCGATTTTGTACAACATACTATACTATGATTTTCGGTCAAAAAGTTGGACGACATACTATACTATGACTTTTTTGACCGATTTTGGACGACCTACTATACTATGACTTTTTTATCAAAATTTGGACGACATACTATACTATGACTCTTTTGTCTCATATTGGACGACTAACTATACTATGACATTTTTGTCAAATTTTGGAAGACATACTAAACTATGACATTTTTGTCAGATTTTGGACGACATACTAAACTATGACATTTTTGTCAAATTTTGGACAACATACATTTTTTTACATTTTGTAAGACCTGAATGGCATGGTGGTGTAGTGGTTAGTTGATCTTAACTATGTTACTGTTGTAAGAATGTGCTGTGTTCAATCCCAGCTTGGGGTTATTTCTGTGTGGAGCATACTGTAGTAAACACTGTTCTTTCATGTTGTACTTTACTATAACATTTTGGTGTGTGAAACATGTCATGTGTTTAAAAACAAAATCTGTTTTAGTAAGACATAGGAGCGACAGGGAGATCATACAAGAATCACTGCACAAGCACTGCACCACCATGAAACCACACCCTACAGGCGAATGTCCTAAATGACACCAAAATGTGTGTGATTTTAAGAAAAACTACAAGTCATATAAAAATGAAAACAACACACGGGGTTAGACAACAACCATAGCAACATTTTGATGTAAACATTGTCTGTGTAGGTTGAAGAGGAGAAGAGTTGTTTAGAGATTTTTGTGATTATTTTTCTAGATCTCAGCTCAGTGTGTCACTCTAGCGCCACGCCCACAGACGCAATACACACTCATTGTAAAATCAGAATACCTAAAAAAAAAGTGCAAAATGTAAACTGCGATTGACTTTGACTCAGAAAAGTCACAAGTCTTGTGACCCGTTTAAAGCTACAATCACGTTTGTACGTTAAAGTATGACGACACTGTGATGCTCCAAAGTGGCCTTGGTTTTTCTCCTTCTTTCGGCTGTTTCCCATTCATGTGTATGTGGAAATTATTAGTTTTTTGCCAGGGTTACTCGAAATGCTTATAAAAGTCATAGCACAAGATTCAAAGTCAAGCCGCACGTTTTGATATGACATGTGTGGGGGTTTTCTCAAAACTTTGAGCGGAGCAAACATTGGCGGAAGAGGAATAATATCATCGAGAAGAATAAACGCGTAGGATTACAAGAGATACTTGCGCTGCAATGCAGTCTAGTCAGAACTCTAGGGAGTTCTGACTAGAAGCAGCAGGCACTAAAAAGTACCCAAAATGCTCTGTGTTCTAAGGGTTAAATGGCCGAGTCTCAAAACTCAAGGCTTCAAAACGCCATCAAAAATTCGTTTTTGAAAGAGCATTTGGTAAAATTTCAACCCTTGGACTGCACACCAGTTTGTCATTAGCCGTTGCAGTGCAGTCACAGCTGTACACGTTCAACCAGAACAACGTTTAAATTGTCTCGACAACAACGAAAATACATCTACATTTAGATTTTGTTGTAGCAGCTGAACGTGGTTAACTGTGTTCTGATGGATACATCAAGGAATGAATGCATCCACATTCATTTTTGAAGAAAGAGAATTCAGAGTGAGAAAATACTTATCTTCAATCGACTTCATCTGTATATTTCTCTAGACAAAAGTCAGGGTTCAGACCTTGTTCAGTTATTTCAAAGCAGCACACAGCTCTCTGAATCACACCGCGGTGTGCAGCTCTCCTTTACCACAGGCTGGGGGTTTGTGTCTCTTTCAGACAGGTGCCCTTGGCTCTGACGTGTGCAAATACACCCGTCACTTCACAGAAACAAACACAAGGGCGAAGGTGACCGAACAGCATCTGTTGCCTCGGTCTTTTCTCCTCCATATTGTCATTTCCTGTGCCTTGGTTTCTGTGCTGTGCAGAAGGCAGCTCACACACACACACACACACACACACACACAAGGCGGCTGAGGCCTGAGAAACTAAATCAACACTGGGATATTAAACCCCACCATCCCATTAACTCAAGAGTAAATAAAGGATAATTAAAGACACAATAAGGATTTTCTCCATTTCCTTTCACCCTGAAATGTAATTGTGTGGACAGCAACATTTTCATAAGGAGTCATTCATTGTCATCCTCACAACGACTTTCCATCCAACTGTGCACTTTATTAGCCAAAGCTAATAGTGTTCCAATAGTTTCTACATTTTTATTTCTTTTGGCTTCTCCCTCTCTCTGAGTCGCCACAGCAGATCATCTGCTTTTCCTTGTGTTTCCTTTTAAGTAGCAGCTACATTTAAAGTCGTGCCCTGCAGCAGTTGAGCACCAAATTATGTCCCAAAAATCAGTGACCATGAATATTAAAAAGCTCACAATGACACGCTGTTGATGTGAGAGACAGAAAGCGACGTGTCTGCAGGGAGAGACTCGCAAAGATGTGAAAAGACAGCTGGAGTTTGGTGGCATGTGACGTCCATCACGGGACCACAGTAACACGCCCACGTTCACCTCACCCCCCCCCCCCCCCGTGGTGATAAACTGTGGCATATCTTCAAACAATCGCAGATTAAGCGTGATGTTGCACAGAGGTAACAGCATCATGATATTTTGGTAGACTTAAAACTGCAGCACAGAAAATGAGTGAACAGCAGTTGCTTGGATTCATCTCACAAAAAGGAATGTGTGTGTGTGTGTGTGTGTGTGCTGTGGATCATCAAATGGCAGAGAGACAAGTTTGGAATTTACTGATTAAGAAAGTCAAATGTCAACACATCCAGGAATGTTTCCCGTTTACAAGCGGTAAATTACAAGGAATATTGAACTGGCATCCAGGTGTTGGCTGGATGGATGTCTACATTTGGGATCATGATGGGGTGGAGTGGCTCAGTGGTTAAGACCAGTACCCTATGTGCAAAAGACATCATGGTCGCAATGGTTGCAAGTTTGACTCCACCCCTGGCTGCTTGTACTCAATTTCATTGTAAGTCGCTTTGGATAAAAGCGTCTGCTAAATGACATGTAATGTAATGTAATGTCACAAAAACATTAAAGTTAGACTTAAAGACACGTGCTACACAACTCCCAAGAAACCACCAGCAACACATGAACGTAACCACGTAAGAAACTAAATAAAACCAAGAACGCAGCGTCAGACTGACGGACAAGTCCACTGCAGGTGGGATGATCAGGCCTCTTATGCTGGGACCTTCTGTGCAGGACCAATCAGCTCCCAGGATCCATCTAGACACACACACAATCAATCAAGCATGCACACCTGCAACCTATCACACACTCACACACACAAGCAGAGAAAGACACACACACAAGTAAAGGGAGAGCACAACAAAGTGTGCATTACCTTATCTAGAGTCAACGGTTAATGAGTTAATAACCCTTAGAGCACAGAGCATTACTATGTTTAAACGTACAGTATATACAGAGGCTATATGACATACGTGCAACATAGTGTCTTATATACAGTATTTTATATCGCTACTAAAAATGCGATATAAAATGAATCATAACTTTGACTCAACAACACTCAAGAAGACGAAAAAATAATATTTTAGAGAAGGTTTTAGAGAGCTATAGCTGTTTGTTGTGGTTTGAAAACAACGCTGGGAGAACTGTCATGTCAACTGACAGTTTTATGTCACAGGTCATACACTGACTGCAAGACTGAGTACAGCAGCAAGACACGCGGCAGTTACACTACATCAGCAAAGATTCCAAAGCAGATTGGACTTTGAAAAAGCACAAAGAAACGATGCAGACGGTCAGCCAAGGAAACTAAATGTGGCAGATGAAAGACGCCGTCAAGTGTCATCGGCTCAGAACTGGCAGAAACCTACGGGAGCCAGGTACACCCATCTATGGTCCAAAGAATTCTGGCTAGAAGTGGTCTCCGTGGAAGGAATTGCAGCCATAAAGCTGTACTTCCCGAATCAAGGCCAAGCGACTCAACTATACACGCGGAAAAATACCAACTGGGGTGCAGAGAAATAGCAGCAGGTGCTCTGGAACCGTGAGTCAAAATGTTGAAAAGATTTGGCTGGAGCAGAAGGCAGTTTGTTCACCAGTGATGATGATTGTCTGCAGGCAACAGTGACACATGGAGGGAGGTTCCTTTAGGATTACTGATGTCCTTAATCCTGGGAAATACAAGATAGATCATTATCCATCAGGATCCAAGTAGTCCTGTGCTCCATCTGCCTGGACCCACATTTGTTCTGCAGCAGGACAACAAACCCAAACATACAGCCAATGCCACGCAGAACTATGTTCTCCGAGGTGTTCCTTCAAAAACTGTATGCAAGTATACTTACTAGATACTTTCTACAGCTCACTAAATTGATAAAAATTGAATTTATGTTGGTGAAAGCATTCTTTCTGTTCACCCCTAAACCTTTGCACACGACTGTACGCTGACCCTTTGTTATATTGTGATCTATATTGTTATTGCATTATTTATCACTCCGTCATTGTGACTATATACACACGTGCACAACATGAGACCATGGAAACAACAATAATAAACAGTGTTGTGTCAAGAAAGGAAGAAAGAAAGAAAGAAAGAAAGAAAGAATCCAAAGGCACGTTTCACTTGTCAAAACTAACCATCCGTAGCTTTATTGACGTTTAATAGTTGCTCTTCTGTCTGGTTTACAGTTGCTCATTACCAAAACACAACATCATATAAATACATCCGAGTCCCAACTACGTACAGACAGAAGGTTTGATCTACTGTGATCAAAACGAATACATGACATAATAGCTTTATAACGGTAGTGATACATTTATATATCCCCGCCCTCGCTTTAATTAAGAGATACTGTTACATCTGAGACAAAGACGAATTCGTCTCATGCTGAAGAATGAGGAGAGGTGACTGAATAAATGACCACTACACTGTGTCTAGCGATGCTGTAGAGAGACGCCGCAGAGCATTGTTGTTGCTTTTATAATAACAGCTCTTTTTTTTGGCATTCATGTGCACATGAGGGTAAGGAAAAACAATCAATACAGTATTTTACATTTTATATACAGCTTTTATTCTAAGGAATGCTTTGTACTTGTGCCGGTCCCCCAATCACAGCTTATACGAGTGTCTTTTTGGACACAAACAAGAGGGGAAGTGAAAAATTGGACAAAGCGCAAGTGAGAAGTAACAACTCGACCCTTTAACACCTCAGCCTCAAATGTTTTGCTGATCTTAACCATTAAAGGGCCAGAAAATGTCCTGTCACTACGTGCTTTTGCCCATTTTTCCAGAATAACTATTTACAAATTACTGCATGTTAAAATTGTGTATTAACACTAAACTAAAAGTTGCATTGACAAAAAACACCGTAGTTGTACACGAAAACACCAGATTTTGTGTGTTTAAATTTGAAATTTGAACAATGTAAAACATCTTTAAAGTAACATTTGTTTGAGACTTTGTCTCAATGTGCAAAAACAGGCCAATAAATGGAAACTTATTTTCTCTCCTCTCTTGTAAGAAAGATGCAAACTGTCACGTAATTACAGTAAAGCAAAGTGCGCTTGGTGTTAAAGGGTTAAAACAATCATAATAATCATACTAATAATAATAATAATGATAATAATAAACAACTAGCATTCAGAGCATCAGTCACTCGATATAAGCGGCACAGTAATGAGCAGTGACAGAAGACAGAGGAATAATAACAGATGCTGCTGGGGAGAAAAAAGCTGGGTGACGCCACTCTCTCTCTCTGTCTCCGGTTGGTTTCAAACAAACGTGGATGTCTTTTGAATTCTACTCTGTGAATGCGTGCATGTGTGTTGATATATGTGTGTGTGTGTGTGTGTGTTTGTGTGGGGGTGGGTGAGTCGCAGTGCCAGTGTGCCTTTGTCCATGTGACAGTGTAGGCAGTAGGGATGTGACATCCTGGTCATTAGTTGTTGGTCATGATCCACCAAGAAGCTGAGGGGAAAAACAAACGTACACAGAGAAATTGTTAGGAAACCTCACAAAAAACTGAACGTGCAAACAAATAAAGTCACTATTTAGATTATATCGAGCACCTGTTTGCACCTATTTTGCAATACTTTTAACCAGAGACAGAGAATCATGGAGTATGGTTATAATCACATCTAGGAGGAAATGAACGAACCGTGAAACACATTTCAGTTGGTGCAAAGCTTCACCAAGAAAAAGAAATAAATGGAGGCAGTTGTCAGGGACAGTTAGTGCCCGTTTATTTTTCTATTATTTTTCTAACATGAGGGCCACGTGTGTAGTGGTTAGCACTCTTTGCTTTTGCAGCAAGAAGACCCGGGTTCACGACCCGGTCGGAAAAAGGACCTTTCTGCATGGAGTTTGCATGTTCTCCCCATGTGTGCTTCCTCCCACAGTTCAAAGATTTGCACAACTAATAAACTGATCTATTGACAAAATGTTATATTAGATACTGTAAATGTCCTTACTAGGAAACCGCACTGTCCCCCATTCACTGTGGAAAGTCACACTATGCTTGAAAAATGACAATTGGCCTCATTAGGACTGGGCTTTGAGGCACAGCACTACTGGATCTTAAACACACACACACACACACACACACACACACACACACACAATGAATCCCTTTCATCATTCTTTTACTTTATTTTTGTTTTGTTGTTTTTCTGCCAAACTCTGTTTTCCCAACATGGAATTGTCCGTACTAAGGAGTGTTTTCAGAGATTTTGGGGGCGTCGACAATTAGCCGATCTCCTGAGTGGACCCCTGTCTGTGCTACATGGTAATATACCTGCTTTTCTCATGCCCGACCCCTGTACTCGCAGCCTAAACTCTGAAATAGTCGACGTACGTACACACTGTACATGTGAGTCACAGACGCGGAAGTAAACACCCATGTACGGTAACCTAGCAACAGTTACAAATCACGCCGCCCACACAGCTGAGACTCCATCTGCAATGTACGCAAAAGAGGCTGAAATAATAATTAATGCTAGCCTACTGCTTTCTGAGTCACATTTGGAGATCCGCAGCAAATTAATCAAATATCAAAATGGGAGAATAAAGTCGTGATTGTTGCCTGGGCTGCAGTGGCAGTGATTCATGACACTCCTCCTGCTGGGGGGGGGGGGTCAATGAGCTGATGATGTAAACAAACTTATGTGCGT
This sequence comes from Solea solea, assembly GCF_958295425.1. Lineage (NCBI taxonomy): Eukaryota > Metazoa > Chordata > Actinopteri > Pleuronectiformes > Soleidae > Solea > Solea solea. Next base: position 8,132,504 of record NC_081139.1, on the reverse strand, counting down.
CAGATGTCGCATATTCTGCCAAGAACAAGCAGCTCCTTTCTGTGTGTGTGTGTGTGTGGGATATAACCTAATAAACACATCTAACGTGTGCCAGCACTGGCAAATTTTTCTTAATTTTGTGTTGACACACTGTAACCCAGAGTGTTCAGAGAAAAGTATCCTCACTTTTATTTCTGCAGAAACAAAACACTTGCAGCAGCACAGTGAATGTCTATCTTTAGTATGTTTCAACATTCAACATTCAACTATGGACACTGCCCTGAGTGTTAGGATGATGTGTGAACATAAATGACCACACATCAAAGTCTGCAGTTTAAGGTGACACATATGTTTGTAGCATGTACATATAGAACACTCCATCAATGACATAGATATGTAGGGATGCTTGGCCACATAGCACTGGCCCCGTTTCCTTTAGCCCCGTTTCCTTTTTCCTTTTTCAGTACCTGTCTGTGTCTGTGCTCTGGTCATGCAGGAAGTACTGAACACATATTTGGAATTAACTGATTCTAATGAAAACAGCTGCTTTACAAGTCACTAGTCACTCGTTTGTGTGTGTGTGTGTCGCGTGTAAAACAAAGTCACAGCAGTTTCATGACTCCGCCCACGTTGAGGAGGTACTATATTGTAATGGAAACACAACCAATTTGCCAATTTATAATAGTAAAAAAGACATTCAGTTGTAATCATTGCTTTATTAAATGTATTACATTCAATGTATTGTTTTAATCACAATTATCCTCGTCATTGTTTGCTAAATTTTCAATTTAATTCTCCGTTTTTTTGCATCATAAATATGTTTTCATTTGAATCATTTTATATCAAAACAAGCACTTTAACTTTACAATTCTGTCTAATATCATAATGAAGATCTTATATTGCCCACCGGCTACTAAATAGTTGTTTTTTCCACTTTTTTTCCTCTATGTCGGCCCCCGCTTGACCAGCCTAGATGCTCATTGGCCCCCAGGTCATTTGAGTTTGACACCCCTGCTCTAAATGGACTGGAGGTGTGACTCTGAGAGCGAATGGTTGTTTGTCTCTGTGTGTTGACCCTGCAAGGACTGGCGACCTGTGTCCAGTGTGCACCCTCTGCCTTTCGCCCTTTGGATTATGCGTTAGAATATGAATGGATGGATAAAGGGATGCTACAATTGTTGGAATAATATTGACCCTTTCAGTATGCTGTCCTTTTTGGGTCCTTAACCCCATATTATTCCTGTGAAATTAACCTAAAATGATTAAAAATGAAAATGTCCTGGACAGTTAAAACCAAACCGAACCGAACCGAAAACCATGACCAAAACAACCAAGGTACTTATTGAACTGTGGCCTAACTGTAATTATTGCATCCCTACAAAAACAGATATGACCAGATCCTTAGGTAAATAAAAGACATTTAATTTTAATTGTAATATACAGATTGTGCAACTCCTCTGTAGTGTTTTCAATACCACACTATCACTAAGACTACCGTCCATCTGTCCACTATCATGAGTGACTCATGAGTCACATGCAAAACACACCAAGGACAAAATCAAAAATGCCAGAATCCTCACTGCTGTGAAAAACGGTGACATTTTCTACAGAATTTCACATCGAAAGGAAACGTGTCAACATGACAAGACACTAACATTTACTTTAAACTTTGAAAATGACCTGTGAGGCTTTAGGCATATATTAGTTGTAATATTTAACTGTTATATGAATTTACTCAGTGATACACACAAATACGAACCTGGGAGCAACATCGTGGACACCACCTCAGCTTCCTCTAACATGTCAATGACACAGCGCTGGAAATCTTTACTGCTGTTGGACTGCAGGTAGCTGTGAAGACAGAAAACAAAGGTGAGGAGTGGGAAGAGGAAGTTAAAGGTTTGTATCCACCCCACCAGTACATGAATATAATATTGTTTATAGTTGGGACATATTCTGAATTTAGAAATGACAGCTAATGTCACATTTATCTGTGTGCAAAACATGACAAAAGGTCAATTCATATATTTTTACATTCAGAGTGGGCTACACTGTGAGGGTGGCTGTGCATCGGGGGGGTAGAGTGGCTCATTCAACCCGTCTCCTCTTATCTTATCTGTGTGTGAATGGCCAAGTTAACACTTTAGGGTAAGAGCTAGAAAAGGAAATGAGGTCATAAAAGTTAAATAGTTGATATGGGCAGAGTGAAGCTTGCATTTGGTCTCATACAATCTAAGAAGTGCATCTGTCCGTACTCCGGTTTCCCTCCTACAGACCAAAAACATGCAGAGAATTGGACACTCCATAGGTGTGAATGGTTGTTTGTCTCTGTGTGTTTGCCCTGAGATGGACTGGCGACCTGTCCAGGGTGTAACGCCACCCTTCACTCTATGTCAACTGGGATTGGCTCATTATTATTGGCTCCGTGCCCCTCATGTGGAGGATAAAGTGGTAGACAATGAATGAATGCATGTATCTGTCTGTGCGGACAGGAGGAGCTCAGGACATAGAGAGAGAGAGACAAAAAACAAACATGAAATACAGCTTGGGAGAGGGGCTTTATGTCTTTGACAGTCTTCACAACTATAAAAAGACACAAGCATGTTTGTATATGTGTGTGTTTGTATATGTGTCACATATTGGCACTGACTGTTTGGCGCTGCTTTACTTTTTGATGGAAATATTTCCCACTGGTAAAGATTAGCAGATGGCCCATCTGTCTCTGTCTCTGTCTCTCACACACATACACACACACACACACACACACACGCCATACTGACCTCATCCAGGAGATGTGGTCTTGCCAGAACTCATACATTATGTAACACGACTTTCCCAGGAGCTTCTGAACGGACACGCTGACAGCAGGACGGAGAAGACAAGCAGAGCGGGGCAAGAAGAGGAAAGACAAAGACAAAGAGAGTCTGCGCTCAGGAAAAGTTTGACTCTTTTGAGAGACACAAAGATGTAAGTTTGAACGTAGACCAACAGCACCACCAAGAATTAATAAAGTGGACTCATCAAGTATCAGGAGAAAGAAAGAAAAAAAATATATAAAACAGCATGAATTCTGAGATCAAAGTCAGAATTAAGACTCTCAGACTTTAATTATGAGGAAAAAAAACCTTTTGAGATTGAAGTCAGAATTCTGAGATTAAAGTCAGATTTTCTGAGAAAATCAAATTTTTTCTTTTCTTTATTTCATTTTTTTTTACATGTGGCCCTAATACTCTTCCATACATACTGTATAAATCTGATACAATATCACGTGAACGTTGATGAGAAAACACTAATTTCCCCATTCATTCATTTAGTGCTTCACTGTTGCCTCACGACTCAAGGAGCTGCCTCAGCAGCAGAGCCTGGCACAGTGACGATGAGTTACACTATGGCTGTGTCTGAAATCAAGCACTCACTGCAGGTTGTCAGAGTGGACTGAAGTGGCATCGACGTAGCTTTTCAGAACTTTGGGGAACTTGTCCGCATCGTCATCCGTCACAGACATCTGCCTCTGAACCAGCAGGATGTTCTTTTGGTGGCAAAACAAGAGACAGAGAGAGGAAAGAGATCAGAGGAGACATGAATCTGCGTGTATTTGGGAACCTTTTTTTTCTTATTCAAAATTCATGATATAAATAAGGAAATGACTAAAGAATATTAACACTACATTTACATCATAATAATTGTGTTGTCCTAATCAAGGTCTTCAGAGTATATCAGAACACTCAGCTCCTTCTCTCTTGGGGATTACGTCTTTTTTTCTGAAGGTTCTATTTTGGTAAGCTCGTTCAAAAACGCTCAAAGAAATTGAGAGGGAGGTAAACTGTTTTTTTATGTAAATCCTTCTGTTTCAACTCACTTTTTTTATAAACAGACACTGACTTTATTATTGCTGCAAAATGTTGGACTGAGACTGTGAGCCTGGTGATGAAATCGTGAAATCCGTGGGGACTTACAGACTTGTATGTGCTGGTCAGTGTGTCCTCCTTCAGTGGCTCCAACTTGGGACTCTAAAATAAGAAGACACGCTTTACACTCTCTGGACATGAAAGAACAAAATAGTCTGCCTAGTCAGTATACAACATGAAAATGTTTTAATTGTAATGTTTTTTCCCTGCCGTCGTGTGATTCGATCGTGTGGATTTAATCTATTTCAAAGGCCAGTGCACAGCACAGCTCGCACATAATAACAGGGAGACCCATTCATGCAAAAACAGGAGCATGACAGAATGATGTGATTTAGTTAGTCACAAGGTAGTATAGGTTACAAATGCACTTTTAAAGATAACAACTAGAAAACATGTAACCCAGAAATTTGCAACCTTTTCCCCGGGGTGTGAATAACCTATGACGGTACAACGTTACGAAGAGAGAAAAGCAGAAAATGTAATAACACAGAAGGAGCTTTCTGCCTTCAGGTGTGTGTGTGTGTGTGTGTGCGTGTGTGTGTATACAAAGTCAACATAACCTTTGCGGCAGAAAACTCATTCTGTTGGATTTGAGAAAGCAGAGAAAGGCGCGAGGAGTGTATGAGTGTGTAAGAGCGCACGAGTGCAGCGGTGGTGTGGTGGATGGATGGTGTGCTGTGGAAATCCTGCTGGTTATGAATCGCGTTGATAGACCAATGTTAAGAATGGGAGGGAAAGTAGGAGAGAGACTAAATGTCAAACGATGAGAATCTCAGAATGAACAGGGGGGGAAAGAATATGATGTGGCAGCAGAGTGTGAATGAGGCGTCGAGACATGCAAGTCAGCATGGAGTCATTCTTATAGTTTATATAGTATATCTTATTTACATGACGCAAATACAACCAAAATCTAAATGATTAAATATGTAAAACGTGTCATATTAAGCACAGCTGATTGTAAAATGCCCTAGAGCGACCTCCTTTTGTGTTGGTGACCAACTTGTTTGGTGTTTTAATGACAGTTGTCCACGTCATTATTGACTTCATTTTAGATTAGATCCATTTTTTAATAATTAGAGATAGACTTATTTTGCATCATTACTGTGTATTTTATTCTGAAGCGTACATCATTCCATATCAAAACAAGAATTTTTACTGTGAAAATATTCTGGGAACAGGAAATATCATCACAAATGCTTTTATTGTGATATCATGATAAGATATTGGGTTATAGGTGTGAGCTCATATTGCCCACTCGCTACTTTTTTTTACTTCATTGACCCCCAGGTCATTTGAGTTTGACCCTAGAGGATGACATTAATCCTTATAGCATGACGCTGACCACTAGTTCCAGACCACTTTATACATTAAAAAAGACGACACCAGTGATTGTATGAAAGTAGCCCCAGTTTCCAGGGTTTTTTCTTGTCTGCAGAGCTGTTTGTGCAGCCCACTCACGTTCCCCTCATTACTCTTCATCCCATTTCCCCAAAAACAAATGACACATATTTCTTCTACCCTCTGCATAATTTGTCGTGAGCCATTTAACATCTAAAATGTTTTTAAAACATGAAAATGCCCAATCAATTTAGCTGCCCCCTTATTAGATTAAGTCAATTACTTTTCAGTTGATTCATATTCATAGAACTTTGTAGTGTGTGTGTGTGTGTGTGTGTGTGTCTCAATGTTAAAGCTCTGTGGAGACGTTTGGAAGTTTCTTTTTCAAGAACTCAGCTTCATTTGAAAATGTGGAACTATTGATTAGTGCATCTGTCGAAATTAAAGTTAAATGCCAACGGTACAACTATAAAATAATTGGGAAAACACAAACAGAAGGACACGACCCGAATCGATCGAAAGCGCCCCCAGGAGCCAATGTGTTGCTAAGCTACTTTTTTGTCTTGAGACTTAAAGTGCACTTGCAAAATTAATTCACGATGTTAAAACTATAAGAACTTAAAATTATCGTTCAGTGTCAGACATGAGACACTTATTTTACACCTATTTTATACTAGTCTGTTTTTTTAAGTATCCGGGTTATTTGTATACATACTTAACACATTTTTTTGCTTATTTTAATCATAAAAGGTCTGTGAGTAAGTGCTTTTGCCCATTTTTGCAGAATAACGTTCAATATCTGGAAGTTATTTATAATGTTTTTAATGTTAAAATAGTGAATTAACATTTTAAAAGGAAGAAAAACAAAAACAATGTAGTTGTACATGAACACTGGACTTTTGTGTGTTAAATTTGAAATGTGAACAGTGTAAAACACATTATACATAAAACTTGTTTGTGTTTTTGTCTCAAAGTCCAAAAACATGATAGTCCAAAAATATGAAAACTATGTACAGGCATAAATTGCAGGCATACATTGCTGTCCACAATTATCCATCCAAGAATCATTTCATACCTGACACTCCAGTTTATCCAGAAGTTGCTGCAGCCTGTTGATTTGGGAACACCACTTGTCTCCATCTTCCACGCCAGCGCCTGAGATAACACAACACAAAATTACTGGAAATACACGAGTTAGATCACAGCCGAGAGTTTCAGCTTTGTGTTTCATCATTTCATGTTTTCTAGGGCAAGAAAAAAGCATACGCAGGCTGATGCGGTGTTTTATTCTCTGTAAAAAAGGTACAAATTCTATTCTGTGAAAAATCAAAAGTTTGAAAATTTCAGAAAAGAAAAAGCCTCCGGTGACAGAGAATCTTGATTACAAATGGGTTTCTCATTATAACCACATTCGACAAATAGCTGAATGTTGAAAGTTCTTCTTTTAAATCTTTTAAAGAAAGCTCACTTTGAGAAGTTTAGTTTATCAATACTGGTGATGGAAAAACTGAAACTCCACATGAAATACACTTCATTAGAAACATGTCAATAGGATCTTTGTAGCTGTGAAAAGCCTTTAGGGAATGTTTGCCATCTGCATGCTGCAATTATGCGCACAACACAAGTGAGAGTGATGAGAATCACTGGTGTGTTGAACAATTGCCCAAATGTCTGATGTTTTCTCATTACTCACATGTAAATGCTTTGGCGTGAATACAAACCCATTTGTTTTATTTCATACACACACTCTCAGACAAAGCCTTTGCTTACATATTTATGTTTCAAATCATCTGCAACTTTATTGTGCGACTATTACATTTACCTGGTAGTGCTTTTACAAACGTGACTGTAGATTATGAGCAGAACTATGTACTATTTAAGGTATATTTTACCTCGCTGTGACTATCTTACTCCCCCAGTCTACAAACAACCACTTCAACAACAATCATTTCACCTGTAGAGGTCACAATGCTTACTATTTATCTCTGTTCTGTCTTCCATCCATCCACTTTAACCTTGTCCTTAATGACTTCATCACTCTTTTGCTCTTCTCATAAACATGAAAGCCACTAAAACAGGGGTCTCAAACTCAAATGACCTGTGGGCCACTGACGTTCTCGTCTGGTCAGTCGGGGGCCAGTCAAGTAAAAAAAAAAAAAACTTATATTTTCTTATATGCACTCTATTGCCTCGTGTGGGCTTTTCTTTTTTTTCTTTTATCCATTATTCTGTACAGCACTTTGGTCCACTGTGTTTGTTTTGAAGTGCTTTACAAATAAAGTTGGATTGGATTGGCTCATTTCAAAATATAAGTGGTTGTTTTAATATGCAACAATAAAAAAAAACATATTTATGATGCAAAATGAATCTATTCATTTAAAAATAAAAACAGATAGAAATGACTCGTTACAACTTGATATTCTTTGGAGGGCCACATGAAATCGATTGCAGGGCCACATGTGGCCCCCGGGGCCGCCACTTTGAGACCCCTGCAATAAAAGACATTATTCACACACTATTTCTGAACTGTAGTCATTCTGGGGAAATCTTTATAGCCAATAGTCCAGGCAAAATGAACACAGAACACAATGAGGATGGTGGATGGCACCAAAGCACACTTTGTTCAGATGTGGTCCAGATCTGAAGAGCCATGACGTGAACTAAGTGTTGTGTTAATTGCAAGAGTAGTAGTTGTAAATGGTCCTATTGTTATATTTTGAGCACCCAATTTGTCAATTTCGAGTGTCCAATTCACCTAATGTGGGAGGAAACTGGAGAACCTGGTAAAAAACCCACGCACACACGGGGAGAACATGCAGAAAGGCCCTTGCTCCAACCGGGGCTCAAACACGGGTCTTCTTACACTCAACATGGCACCCACTGCCATGTCGCCTGTGCACTGCCCTCTAGTGAAAATGCACGTACAGTATCTCTTTCCATAAAGGCAACATAGATGAGCCTCAACACTAACTGTGTCATATAAAAGCTTCTTTTTTGTACAGGAGGACAATCTCTGAAGCGTCCATAAAGAATATATATAGATATTCCTTCATCTGCAGCTTTTTTAAATTCAAATTAAAAGCGTTAATATGCGTTAATATAATAACTTCACTTACTTGTGGTCAAAATGCCAGAACGGGGATCTGATGGGGACATGCACAGATTGTTATGGATCCTCCGACCACATCGTCTGCCGTTCCTCTGTACTGCTGTCAACTCGGGTGCCTTTACCTCTCTCCTGCCATGACAGCGTTTAATACCCAGGGGAGACAAACGTTAGAGAGAAAGACAGCAACTGTCAAAGACGTCAGGGGGGGAAAGGGAAGGAAAGAAATATGGAGAGAAGATTTGACACATACAGGGAGTCACACGGGGGAATGGAGAAGAAGGACGTGGATTAATCTAAGGTGGGAGCGGCAACAGAGTGCTGGGAGTGAAGATAGGACGGATGCATTAATAATTGATTCACATGAGAAACTGAGATAGGTTAATGTCTGATGCGAGAGAGACAGCGAGAGAGAAAACGAGAAGACGTGAGAGAGAGAGAGGACCTAGAAATAAACACAGTGTCCAGAAGGAAGGTGAAAACACTTCGTCAAGGGCCTCATACACACCAGTGCTTATTAACGCTCTGCTTACACACTCAAATATTCACACACACACACTTGATGTCCTGCCCTTCACACTGGCAAATACTTGTTCTGTCTATGTTTGTATAACTGAGATGTGTTTGCCTGTGTCTCTCTGTGTGTGTGTGTGTGTGTGTGTGCGGCATCACACTGTTACTGCACAGGGAGCGCATTGCTGGGAGGTTCTCACGCTGAGAACAGCCTGGAACCCAAAGGCCACTGCAACAGCCACAAATCCACTGCAGGGAGGCAAAGCCCAGAGAAGTACGGTAGCTATTTGATGCAAACTCAATATACGTCTATTTCTACTCCACCCAAGTCTCACGCACTCCTCCTTCCTCCTTCCTCCTTCCAGTCGCTGCAGGTTTGAACAATCTATTATTATTGCTGTTATTGTTATTCACCGCCGTATAGACGTTCCTGCGCCATCATCTTTCTTTGCTTTCTTCCTTTCTCTGTGACTCATTCGTTCTGTATTTCAGTGACAACCTTATCATCTTTGCTCCTTCCCCAGTCCCCTTTCAATAATTCACCTTGACTATAATCGCTCCATTATTTTCAATAATGCCAGAGTGGCACTGGGGGGGGGGGGGGGGGGAGCGAGGAGAACAAGGTGAGCGCCGCTGAGCTCTGATACACACACACACACAGTGTAACAGGCAAACCAGCTGCAAGTCAACAAACAGTAACAAACTGATCAGACCAGATTAGCTGATCCAATGTAGAAGTGTTTGAGATGATTTCAATGCATAGATTGTTGATAAGGTTCAATGTTCTACTGTACCACTTTGAATGAATAACATAGAGTATAGTATATTTAGTTTGTGCTTTGATGATTTTGACTATTTCAGGTTTAAAGGAGATGTCGCCAGGTGGCAACTCAGTCCATCAGTCTTACAACCTCACATCTCCTGAAATGAGCTTGTATCTTCTTCACAGAATCAAATGGAAAATCACAATGATGACAAAGGATAATGATTAACATCATCTCAAACCTACTTATTTTCAAGATAAAGCAACTAAAACACTACTGCATATATACAGTAAGTGTTTGTAATATGTGTTGTAATATGTAATGAAGATATAAAAGCTTGTGATTAAGGTTCTGGAAAGATCATCAGACGATAGTAAGATGAAGTGGACTCTTTTAAATCACTTCTTTAAAACCATTTATACAGACTTGCCCTCATGTGATGTTTTAGTGTTTTTCAATTATTATTATTAATATTACTACTCATCCATTTTGCTGTTGTTGTGATTGTTATGTATAAAGTCACTCACAGTACAGACAGTGTGATATACTGTCTGTACTAACTGACGATACTAACTGTTCAGGGCTGCTCTGCTCTTCTACAGCCTCCATGGCACACTGCAGTGACCGCTGCAGAGAGTGGAGCTGACTGGACGTCTCTCTGAGCATGAACCTGGTGACGAACTGGCCCAACACACTGGAACCCTGGTACTCCTGAGGGAGAGAGAGATGGGGGAGAGAGAGAGAGAGAGAGAGAGAGAGAGAGAGAGAGAGAGAGAGAGAGAGAGAGAGAGAACAGTCAATGGTAAACAAACACAAGATCAAGTGTCCAGAAGAAAGGTTAAGACACTTAGTGCAGGGCCAGATACACACCAGTGCTTATGAACTCTCTGCTGCTTACGCGATCAAATATCCACACACACAAATACACACAGTTAACCTCATAAAGGGCTTGATGTCTTGCCCTTGACACTGGCAAACAGCTTTTGTGTGCGTGTACTTCTTTTCTGACATTAACGCTGACCTTGTCAGGGCCAGTAAACCTGGTCCTAATGAGGCATAGAGTTTAGGGCCAAGAGTTGAGTTGTAGTCAGGTTAAAGTTAGGGACACGGTTTTCTTTAGGCTGTCCAAATAAAAAGCAGAAGCAGATGCATCTAAGGCCACGTCCAGGCGCCCAAAGAGATTAGAGATAACTCGATCACTTTGCTATAACAAATAGAGTTACTGGCTAACTGTGCGGCTAATTAACCCTCTGAACCCACATTATTCAGTCACGCATACGTCGAAGAGGAAAGAAGTTTAGAGCATTAGAAGATTCCACTGAGAATGCATCAGGATTCTCAGCCCAGATCACTCTGTGACAAACTACAGCAGCCCACTCGAGACTGTACAATCCTTTATGGTTTTCCCACTGGTAGCTTTGAAGTGCCGGAGCAGAGGAGCAAGGTGATCTAATTAAGACAGGGTGCATTATTATTCAGGACACATCTCTCTCAAGTTTAAAAAAAGGGAAAAAAAAGAAGAGGAAAACATTGCTCTTCTATTAAAATTCAAATCCCTCATTCAAGGTTGTTATTTCAACTAGTTAAATAAAGCATTGTGGGAAATGTTTGCAGAAGAAACCTTGAGGATAATGATAAACACAAGGAATAGCAGATGAACGTGAGACTGCAGAGAGGACAACTATGTTCACAGAAGATTAAAGAAAAATAACATTTAATGATGTTTCAAACTGTGACCGGTGTTGACTTTAGTCCACTAAAAAGGAGAGTGTGGAAATGAATGATACCAACATCATACATCATAAATGTTTCCTTTATCGTGCATCGTTTTCTGCCTGTCTGTGCAATCGTGTATACATTCTGTTATTCCCACAGTGTCAATACACTTCCTTATCTCACAATTTAAACAACTGTATACAAAAAAAAATAGTTTTTCCTTCAGGCCATAATTGCCAAAATATTTCACCCAAATGCATCTTCTTTTTCATGACGGCAGAAAATATAACCTCCTCGGCAGATGTAATAAAGTCAATCCTATCATCTTATCTTATCCTCTTTATCGTTAGCTTTGGTTCTTCTGTTTGCTCATCGGTTTAGGAGACTTTGGTGTAGCAGTGGCTCCATCTGCGCACACCCCATGTTTTCTTTCACACTGTGTACCAAATCCATTTTCATTGTTAAGTTTAGCGGGATGATCACAACATACATTATCTCCAGGCACTCCACATATAATAAGGTGGAAACCTTTCCCTTTATAGATTGATAGAGAAGCCCGGCAGTTCTTAGCATTTGGCAACAGTGGAGAGGAAAGAAATCTCTGGCACAATTCTACAGCCATCTTGCAGCCCTGTGCGTGTGTGTGTGTGTGTGTGACTTCCCTTACCTCTTTAGTTTTATCCATTGCCTTTAAAATGGCAACATTCAGACTCTCCAGAGCTGAAAGCACGTTCAGATACTCCCCCAGGTGCTGAGCAAAATAATCTGACAGTGAACAGGAAACAAGTCAGAGTCACTGAAATGTTACAACAATTAAAACTTTCGAGTTTGAGACAAAATTGTTGATGACGCGATGATCAATTACAATTATTATGACAGACAGTGACAACTAAAAACAGTGTGGCTTTAAGGATTTTTACATGCTTGAATGCTGATCACATTCAAAGCCTACCATGCCATTAAAACAACACTGTTATTTTAATTATATTTTAATAATCTAGTGTTAAAACAGAAGCTCATTAGTGTCTGCATGCAGTTAGGATACATACCAGTACAAATAAATAGTATTAAAAAATCCCAGATACACTTATTTATGTTGTAAATTAAGTCATCTGCCCAAGTGGGAAAATTTAAAAAAATATATATATTTGTTTAGGTTAAAGTTAATCACAGAAACAGCTTGGGAAAACAGGATTTATAAGACTTCAAACTTGTTATTTAAAAAGTTTGAAACAGGCAGCAGCTGTACTTAAGGTTAATGGATCAGCGCATCTTTGCCACTCCTTTTACCGAGATTGAAGTTCCCGGACAACAAAATCTGAGATAAGAGGAACTTTCTTTCATGGAAAACAGTCGCCGTGTTTTGACAGCAGATGGAAAAGTTACCATTCCCTTTAAATAAATGATGCATGAGTTTTATTCTGGGTACGACTGGTATTTACAGGTCTCAGCCCTATTTCTCTTTCTCTCTTTTATTTAGGTCATCTGACAGACACGTACATTTTTAAAGATGATAAAAAAATATGGGTCAGTAGACAGATTTTCTTGTCATATTTACAGATTACAAGGTTGAAAGCTGCAAGCTGCAGACTTTAGACTACCACACAATATGACGAATACAGGACAGAATGTGTTGGTTGTTTGCTCTAATGCCACTCTAACACTTGCAGAGCAGCATGTTCGCTTATAGCACAAAGATGGGGACACAGCAGCCTAACACTGCCACACAATAACCACTATCATCTGTATCTGTCAGCATATCTAAGGTCCTGTCCACACAGAAACAGAACAAATGTAAACTATCTCTTTCTTTGTCGTTTTTAACACTGTACTGTTTCAGGAAACGTCTTCACCCACACTAGACCAGTTCCCAGTCAAAATGACTGGGAACACTGTAATACAAATAGTCATCCCGTATGTGGCGCTGTAGCGCTGCTATAGAAACACACCAAAACAAGAGAAGAAGACGCACATGCACATAAAGCTTTTTTGAATTAGAGCTGCAAATAAAAATTATTTTCGTAATCAATTAATCTGTCGATTATTTTCACGATTAATCGAGTAATCATTTAGTTCATAAAATGTCAGAAAATGCTAAAACAAAGTTTGATCAGTGGAAATGATGATGTTCTCGAATGTCTTGTTTTGTCCACAAACCAAAATGAGTCACTTTTCACAATTCAATGATTTCTTTGTTATATGGAGAAAAGAAATGACGTATTTTATTCACATTTAAGAAACTGAAACAATCAGAAATCTTGTTTTAATGATGAAAAAAGCTTCAAACCGATGAATCGATTATCAAAATAGACAACGATTAATTTAGTAATCGATTAATCAAGTAATTGTTTCAGCTCTAATTTGAATAAGTATACATTACAATGTGTACAATCACAGAAACAGAGGAACAAAAACACCAGAGGACAAGGGAAAGACAAAATATTAGTTTGACGACATGAAAACACAAGTGGTGTTTTGAAAATTCCCACCCTGAGACCCATTTTTCCAAAAATAGCGTTCCATCACTCCAACAATGCTGTTTCTGTGTGGATAAAACGCTGATACGATAAAACCCTTCACTGGAAAATAAACAGACTATTTTACTTTACTTTTTTTTCTTTTTCTGATGCATTTTAATGTCCCGATTTATATATTTTTAGTCAAGGTTCAGTTTTATTATTCATTGTGTAATAGAATCTAAAATGTGGTCGAGCATTACCATGGACATGGATGAGAACTTAAAGATACACATTATGGATCCAAAAAGTGGTATTGGATTGATCCTCAGCTCCCTGTGTGAGAAAGACACACTTAACCCCAATATTGCCTGATATCCTGCCACTGTGTATTCTGGTGGAAAAGAGGTTGCCTTAGAATAGGAACATCTATGCCAAATCAAAAATTGGGAGCAGCCGAAGAGGGAAAAAAAAGGTACTGTGACGCATTAATATAAATCATTAAACAAAAAACTCTCCCACCAACCTGAAAGCTTGCCAGTGTCCAGATTGCTGCAGGAAAGAGAACAAGGGAAGATAAAGGGGCTAAAATGCCTTGATGATGTAAAATAAAGAAATTCAAAGACATGATGCATATTTTAGCAATTGCTCAAGGGAGACAATCATTGAGACAAAATGATTGCTCTGCACTCTTCCAAAACACTTACAATATTTCTGGACATTTGCACGATACTGTCAATGCTGTAAAAACATTGGAATTGCTACTCTGTTGTGTCGTGGCAGAAATTAAAATGATGGACGCTGAAATGTGCTTTATGTTGTGTTATTTATTCATTGATTTTATATTTATATTTATTTATTTACAGTAGTGGTAAATAGACTCACACATCTTCCACAACGGACACTTTCCAAGAAAATACTTTAACGAGATGACACATCGGTTTATGCTATTCTTCACCGTCTGATTAGAGAACTACCAACACATTATAAACATAAATATATATTGTAGTTGTGTCTATATTGATTTATTTATGCTGGTAAGCTCTATTTTATGACCCTATATAGTGGTTTCTATGATCTGTCTTACTTACGTGTACAATAGAAATAATAAGACAATTGGCTTTAAAAAAAAAAAGAAAGAAAAGAGGTAAAAATTGTAAACATTTCACAAACAACTTCAGGGAGATTTCTTTTACCCTCTGTGGCTGCTGTGAGTTACACGTCCTCTACAGACCAGTGATTTCAGCAGCTTTTCCCTGAGGCTGATTTCTTCACTTGCAATTTCGAGGAGTAAGTTTTGAAGTGGCTGCTGTAGTCAGCAGTGCTTTATGTCCAAAGAAAGCGGGTAAACATTAATTCAGCCTGCTTGAGTGGGGGGTGAAGGGCTTATTTTTTACTGATGAACTCCCTTCAGCTGTGAAGCATTTACCCTGTAAATTACTACTACTTTGAAGGAACACATTCCCTGTGCCTTTAAGCTGAAAACACTTGCTGTTCAGTATTTTGTATGCTGGTGTGAGTACAAAAGGCACAGGTTTAGTACTGTTGCCAAGTAGTTTTACTACAGCACTGGAAGGAAAAAAAACATGCTAATGTGATAAATAAAAGAGACAAATTCAAGCAAAAAAAAAAAAAATGACCTACTTATTTTGTCGGCCATCTATGGAGTGGAAAAGCTCCTGCAGCTCCTCCGTGGTCAGGATTCCATCCGCAAAGTAGGCATTGAACTCTTCAAATGACAGCTTGCCATCATCTGAAACACAGATGAAGTGTTATTTCAAAAGATTACTAAGATTACGTCAAATTACACTCCCCAAAACATGCTGGGGGCTTTCATCTATTTCACTCTGAATTGTACAATAATTGACAAAATGGACATTGTGCTGTATTGATGAAGGCCTTAAACCATGATTAAGACCATAAACTCCTTAGGAGTAAATCAAATAAGAATAAGAATTGGGGTTATTTTACTAGCAGATTTACAAGTGCATCCTGATGGCCACACTGGCTTCACCTGCAGATCCTGTGACTATGTCTATTTTCAAGCATGTACACTTTGCATAGATCAGGACAAAAAATGTGTTATGTCCTCATCCACAGCAAACATTCTGCAGAAAAATGGATGATAGCACATAATGTCAGCAGGCTGTCATATTTCACTGGTTAGCAATAAGTACAGCTCGTTATGACAGACAATACTCAGAAAGAAAGAAAAAAATCAATGGCAGAAGATAAACAGCTTGGTTGTCCTCAGTGAAGAAGTGCTTCTTTGTGAGCCAACTATCAATCTGTCTGCTGGCAATTCCACAGAGAGATCAGCAGTTATTCTTCCACAGAGAAAGTGATGATAGTTGTTTTAAACCCCAGCGAGAGTCCAGACCAACAGATTTGATATATGTGGAGAACACTGTGTGTCATAACAGACTCAGGCAGTCACACGCATGTTGGTCGGAGTTGGTTTTCAGTGACTGTTTGACAGATCAAAATGAACAAATGGACAGGTGGACATATACGAATAATTACACTAAGGAAAAAGGTTGACGTCAAACATGATTGACACAACTACCTCAATTTCAGAGATTTATTTCCTGTTTAAAATATGTGTATGCAATGGATGTTTAGGGGTAACGTGAGAATAGAGAATAGAATAGTAGCCACACTTCTGCACTTTTGCACAGACAGTTTCACATAACTTGCACATGCTGGTAATGTTACAGCATTACTGTAGCAGCATTGTTGCAGTATTACTGTGATATAGCAACATTTCAGTACTGTGTGCCAGATTAATCTGGCCTGAGACGAAAAAATCTGTCAAAAATGTCAGTGTCCTCATATTTAACTGTCCGAATGCGAATGCAGTCAGCGGCAGAATCAAGAGTCCAAGTCATCATCATGTTGAGCCCGTCCTGGACTCGATTACTTGTGAAGTTCCAACAGTTACACCTTCCACCAATATAGGAGCTGTCACTCTTCTGTCATTTAACCCTGACTTGTAAATCCTTTGTCTTTTGGCTCCATGTACCAACAGAGTCATCTGCCCAATGACTGACCCTAAAATGAGAGGTAAACTGAGAGCAGCTTAATATGCCACAGAGATCTAGACGGCTGACTCAGCATGGCTGAAAAATCAAGGGTGAGCTTGAAGACCATCTGTTCAGCTGGAGCCTCTTTGTAATTACCTCTGGCCTGAATGCATAATATGCTGTCAATATGCATATTACACAACATAACTCTTTGCATGTGTAATATGCAATAGACAACTCCTAGCACTCGCTACTTTAGAAGTCTTTTGAACTTCCTGCCACTCTCTATCTGCTTTCCCCTGTCACTTGTTATTTGGTATTGTGAATATAAAAAAGTGTACTGCCACAGAAATAAACACGCAAATTAAAAAAATGAATAAATACGTTTTCTTTGACACATTTCGTTGGCCCATTGGTATGCAGAGCTACATAAAATCCTTTGGCTAAGCACAGAACTTCACTATTCACTATTTACTTTCTTGTTTAAATAAATGTGCATGTTTCAGCAGAGGCCGTCAAAGCGAGAATTATTCTCCTCCTACAGTGAAGGCCATTTCATTTTAGCACAGGTTTTATATGAGATATTTTTCAGAAAGCTACATTTATGCATTCTTGTCACTGCAACGGTAACATTTAACTTGCAACGCTAAACCACTCGCCACACATCTATGTCTCTTTTCACAGTGTTGTATTGAATTAATGTGTTTGGACAGCTTCCTATATTTTGGGAGCAAAGTGAAACAGGCAGCATTTATGCTCTGAGGTGACAATTTGGGCCGATGATGAGCACTGGCAGTCTCCACTTTGACACTTCTGGGTTAAACATCAGGCAAACAGAGTGACCTCCAAAAATACAGCCCTCAGCTTGGCTGAGAAAGAAAAACTATTTTTATATTCTATCATTATGCAAACCATGGGAACAATTACATTGCACACAGAAATGAATCTGTGATCTTGTCAAATGATTTCATATGTGTCATATCAGTAAATCATAATTCATACCAAGAGGAAGAGGAGCTGGTGGCAGCAGCAGCAGCAGCGTGTAACATAGCAACACATCCACTGTGCAGCAGACCACAGTTCAAGACCAAACGTCTGTGTTTTTATGGAGAGGAGGCTGACGATCTGAGGAAAAATCATCCTTTTCAGAGCCCTAACCAGGTGCCTTTTGTTCCCAAACCGAACCACAATTAGCTCTCTCTCACACACACACACACACACACACACACACACATACACGCATCTGCTGTTTGCAGATATGTACAATCGTATAATATGATCATGGCGACTCAGTTGTGGCCCCTGTGATTTATGATGAAAAGAAAAGCCTGAGCTGATTTTTCTTACTCTGCATTCTGGGGATTGTGTGAGCCACTGATTAATCATTACATGTGTTAAATAAACTGAAATAGTACATTTCTCCCTGAATCTGCAGTGAGTTAAAATAAAGTCACAACATCATTATCACTACTATGCTCTTTGTTAGTTACATCAAGGTCTGGATAAAGCTGTGTGCTTTGATTAAATCCATATTAGCCGAGAGTTAGGTTTGTTTCCACATATGAATTTGTTTAAAAAGACACTAGGTATATTTTGTAAAAAAAAAAAAAAAAAAACAAACAGAACTGTGTGCATTTGTCTTACATCAAGTCAAACATCAATCATGCTTTTAGACTCAAATGTCCTGAAGGGATGATGATGACGATGACAGATGGCATCGAAAGCATCAGAAGGGAGGATTATGTGTTTGTTATCTTACAAGTCTTGTGCTTTTCAGTTTTCTTCTCATTTCCACTTTCCTTCCTCTCTTTCACTTTTGATGACTTGGCAGATCATTTACTGTGGGGGATCTGCTGTCATGTGGATCCTCCCCCTCCCCTTAGCTACCGAGTCTTCGCAGTCTCATCTGAACCGTCATTCTTCAAGCTTCATCAGTCTCACCAGGTCACCGACCACCATCTCCACCAGTGTCTGGACTTGTTTTCATGCTACTGCTGCTGCTGCTCTAAAAGCAGAAGCGCTCAGCTTTGATTTCCCCCCCATGTCCAAGCACCAAAGACTAAATTAAGACGAAGTACCTTTTAGATTTACACTATTTTAAGAACGTCCAGCACACGTCTAAGAACCTCAGTGACAAATGATCATTTGTTACTGTTGTTTTTGTTCACTTTATTTATTCTGCACTGATTTGTTTGCATCACTCAGCTTCCAGACCCAAACCTGCTGGTTACAATTTAAACAGTTCCTCATAACCATTAAATTCTCCAATGTACACATTTAGACCTATATTGTATCCATAACTTATGAAGCACTGTTACTCTCATGTTATTGTGAAGGACAGGATGTGATATAACAGCAGCCATTGCTGGAAGATGAGACCACAATGAGCAGCCTGGTGAATAAATGCATAGTCAAATGCTGTTCACTGGATTTAAGAGTAACCGATATTTAAAATAAAATTTTAAAAAGACTAAAAACTGAACTGACTTATTACTATTTTTTCATATTTCATTATACATTTCATAAACTATACATAGCTTGTGACACAATACAGAAAGACATGAATACTTTGAGACTACATAGAGACAAAGAGTCCATGTAATATCCTCCACTGAACAGCTAAGTTAAAATGTTCTTCTAACACTGAGGCAGACAAATCGGACATTTTAGTTTTAGTTTCCAAAACAAAAAAAAAGGCAGTCTGAACAGGGTGTGCTCCGTTGATCAGTGTAAACAAGAGCCACATGAGCAAGTGGGGAAATAGGGCACAAAGTAGGCCACACTCTTATCTCTCAAAAGGTCTGTCCCGTTGCGGCTTCTCCTACAGTAAGTGGTTTATAAATTCCCACAAATGCATCACAGCATCAAAAGCGACTACTATTAGCGAGTCCGGCCTATAAAATCCCGTGTAGTACCGTATACTCAAATCTTTTTACAATTCTGGTACCGTGAGTATCAATGCACTGCTTAGAAAGTGTTCCACTGGGCCAGCTGTGATGATGCCTGTGATATACTGTAAGCTAATTTAAAGCTTCATGCTGCTTTTATACCACATGCCATACTTCATCTCCTTTCTCCAGCTCACTAATGGTTTGAAACTGGCAGGTATTCCTTACTCAGTTTTGGTGGAAGTTGTCAGGTAAGACGACGGTTCATTAAAGAAGAACACTTAGAGATGAAATCATCTCTTTCAGCTTTCACTCAAGAACGTGTCCTGATGCAGAAGCGGAATCTGAGGGAAGACAAATCATTTTCCAGGAAAATATGGAGTTGTTGCAATTTAATATTATATTATCATTTTCATACTTACTCTTTAAGCTGCTGCTTATACAGAGAGAAGTTTAAACGAGAGTATTGGTGTGTGACCATTCTGCCAATTAAGTTACGGTCTGAGTTATGTAAGCTGTCTAATTATTCTTGGGTTTTCATGCACACTGGTAATGATGAGACTTTGACCATTAAAAAAGCAGAATATGCCAGCACTACTAAACCTGAATAGACTTTTTTTCTCAATTATCTAAACCTTTTTTTTTTACCTTTTAACAGAGCTTTCCACAATGTTATCTTCCTATTAAGAGCGTGTTTGCTCAGTTCTTACAGAGATGCAAAAACACTGTGTAATAAATGTTTTATGGTAAAGGTTTTTTGGAGATATATTTGAGAAGTGCAGGGGTTTATCCTGCCCCTCACGCCACAAATAAACACGAGTTTGTTGACTGATCAAATCCCTATGGTGTGCGATATGAAGTGCGGTGGATGTAGCGCAGTCTATTTTCTTTGCATTCCTCTTTTATATAAACACTTCTTCTCCATGACCAGTGCAGCGATGACAGCCCCCCCAGCTGAGCTCATTATAATAAAATAAAACTACCACAGTGAATATATATGGGGCTGGAATCCAAAGAACAATTCAACGCGTACTGTGCAACACACTTGATCATGAATAGTAAGAGCTTCTGAGAAGTAATTGCTGTTTTGACACATGCTGATTACAGCCCTCGCTGTAAATGCAGCAATGCCCCGGTGATGAAGCTTTCTTCCTGATTTGTTCGGGCAACTCATTTCAACCTAGAAATAAATAAGACTTCTCATAGCATCCATAGCCACAGAACCAAGGTAGTTTTGATAACAGCAAGAAGATTTAAAACTTCATGTACAATATGTCAAATGTGAAAATTAAGTAACAGTGAAAAGATAAGTGGAAAGGATAGAGTTGGTCTGTTTTAGTAAAAAAAAATTTTTTTTAATTTATGATGACAGCTTTCTCCATTAAGTGAATTATGATGGTATGATTTGAAATTAAACTAAGTGAACAAAACCAGACAGAACCAGCAGCACTGTCTCTACCACAAGTGTTCCTATAAAAATAAGCCCCGGAGCCCGAACGAAGGGAAAGTCAGTCAGTCAGTCATCATCTACCGCTTTATCCTCTGCCAGAGGGTCGCGGGGGGTGCTGTGCCAATCTCAGCTACATCGGGCGATAGGCAGGATATACCCTGGACAGTTCGCCAGTCCATCGCAGGGCCACACACAGAGACAGACAAACAACCATTCACTCTCCCACTCACTCCTATGGTCAATTTAGAGTGCCCAATTTACCTAATCCCCACATTGCATGTTTTTGGACTGTAGGAGGAAGCCGGAGAACCCGGAGAGAACCCACGCACACACGGGGAGAACATGCAAACTCCATGCAGAAAGGCCCTTGTTCCAACCGGGGCTCGAACCCGGGTCTTCTCACTGCAAGGCGAGAGTGCTAACCACTACTCCACCGTGTGTGCCCAAAGGGAAAGTGAGCACTGGAAAAGTAACTTCATCACAGCACAACCCCCAGTTGTATAAGTTTCTTTTATGTCAAACAATCTTTACAACATGGCCATGATTCAGCATCTTAACCCATAAGAATGTGAACTTGTTTTGTAACTGGAAATGCACACACGTCACCTGCAGCCAGGCTCCTATTGGTTGCTGTCATTCACTCTGGTGTCCATTTATATGTGTTATGCTTCTTCATCTAGTTTCCTTTAAACAGGAACACCATTTACAAAGTTGACATCGTGTGGTCAATTAGGTCAAGAGGACATAGAACTAGAGAAAATGTTTACTGACACTGGAAATTAAGTGAAAGATTTACTTATTTCAGGTTGGCCTCAATGAGCAGACTGGAAGATTCTGTCCACTTTTTATAAACGGTCTTCACTGAGCTGAGATATTTATAAAAGGAGCATCACTTTAGAGAAATGTATGCCAGTCTCTCACAGTTTTCATATGAGTAACAGCTACTGTAGCCGAGTAATGTGAGGACAAGCATGCGATGTGACACATTAGTCATCACTGAACACGTTACGAACTGTTTACTCACCGTTTTTGTCTGCTCGGCGGAAAATCTTTGGGGAAAAAAAAGAAAGAAAAGGGAAGACATGGTTATTAAAGTAGTTATGCATCACTGAGTGTATAAGTATCATTGGTCAAAAGAACATTGAGAAGTTTGAGCATCATATGGTGTCAGCCAACTTTGTTTTCACGTGCAATACATGAGGTTTAGGTTATTTGATGGGCTTCAATTATGGTTCCACATTTCTTTAATGCACATTTTCATACTTTTAAATCTATATTTTATGCATCTATTTCCATATTTCATTCTCTTCAGAACAAGTTATCAACCTTGTAGATGGACATTTAGCGACAGCATTGCTCGCATGAGTGAAACGAACCAACTTATCGTACATTTCACAGATACACTGTTAAGAAAAACAATCTGTTCTAATTTATCGATGTCATTCCACGCACCAACCCCCCCAAGTCTACGGTCTTTATAGGTCAGGACTGACATGCTCGTCATTTTTGACCTACAGGTTATAAATAACAGCAGAACCTGAGTCTCACTTTTCCATAGGTTAACAAGCACTTCTGCCCTTTGCCTGTCCACCTCTCTGTCACTACATCTTCACTCCTGATATCAGTGCTCGGCTCTTCCACAGTCCCGTCCTTTTTCATTTGTGGTATGGTTTGAAGACTGAAGTCTAGTGGACAGTTATGAACTTGGTTAAGACTCATTCACAATGTTATTAGTGTGAATCAACTCTGTGACCCCTACGACCGTGCACATCTTAATGAAGGTCCAGGCCGTAGCAGACTGTACTGACTGCACAGGGACACAGTGCTTCAGGAACCTACACGTTTTATCTTCTCTACACTTAAACTATAGTCATTAATATACTGATTTTATGCCACACTGACTTTTGACAGTAGAAAGTCAAGTTACTTTGGAATTCAGAACAGTTTGTATGGTTTGTACAGCAAAAAGTTTCTTGGGTCGAATCTTCCATCCTCCTTTTCTCTAGACACTCCTGCTTCCTCCCACAGTCCAAAGAAGAGCACATTGGGTTTAAGTTCATCCGAGAACAAATTCCCTGTCGGGGTGGACTGTGAATCTGTGAATGTGAACGTGAATGATTAATTCTCTCTCTGTGCGGGCTGGGTGTGCCCACCCTTTCTGCAGTGGCATTGGCTGCGTATATAAAAATGGATGTAGCGAGAAGCCATAAGATGTCCAGTTCAACCAGCACCACGTCAGGTTTTCATTCATTCATCTACTAGCGCTTCATCCTCCACATGAGGGTCGTGGGGGGCGCTGGTGCCAATCGCAGCTGACATAGGGCGAACAACAAACAACCATCCACTCTCACACTCACACCTATTTAGAGTTTCCAATTTGCCAAATCCCCAAATCTGCATGTTTCTGGACATCACCTGCAACCAGACACTTACTTGACAATACTACCTGTCAGTCGCTCTAACACCATCATAATGATGTGTTTTTAACACTTGGCTGTAAATGACCGAGTAAATATCCCTCAGATAAAGGGCACTACATTTGCCAGTTGACTGAGGTAAATTTAAAACCACTTAACACTAACTGTGGCTCCACCTCTGTCAAGACTCAAAGGCAAACTCCTGTTTGGGATATTTGGATTACATAACAAGCTCATTTATGATGGCAGGGCATTCAGACAACTATATGAATCTGAAAATGACTTTGTATCTCTCTGTTAAGCTTTTGCATAAACTCATCAGCAGTCTTTCGCTTTCCCCTGTGCCACTGTTTACCCATCTAGGCAAGTACATTATCTCTCCTGTTTGATTCAGCAGAGTGGAAGCAGTACTGTTAAACTTTGTTTGTTTGTTTGTTGTTCGCCTGAGTCTTTGAGCTCGCCAGTGTCAACAAATGATAATGCACAATTTACTGCAAGCCCAGAAAAGGTCAGAGCTGCTTCCCAGAGAGCTACTCCTCTGATGTCAGTGGCAGGTGTTAGGACAGTGGGTTCTCTCAGACTGTGCTCACACACTGTGAAAAAGAAAAGCTGTGCCCAATTACGGCACCCTGCTATTTTGTTTCTATATTTTAGGTTTTTTTCTATTTGTTTATTTTCTATTTCCTTCCATCTCCAGCTTCAGCAAAAGATGAGAGGAGTGTGGACAGAGATGCGAGTGGGCAATTAGAAAGAGAGAGAGCAAGCTGACGGTGGAGCAATCAACCCTTATCACACCACCATGAAGATTACCAGAAACATTAATTACCCCTGGTCTTTAAAGGGGCAAAGTTCTGTTTTTGTTTGTTTGTTTTCAGGCACTTTTTTGTCACTTCACTCACTTAGGCATCTTCTAGCACTTTATCCTCCACGTGAGTGTCGTGGGGGGTGCTGGTGCCAATCCCAGCTGACATAGGACAAAAGGTGGTCCATCACAGGGCCACATTGAGACAAATAACCCTTCACTCTCACGGTCAATTTGCCTAATCTCAAAATCTGCATGTTTTTGGACTGTGGGAGGAAAGTGGATAACTCGGAGAAAACCCATGCACACAAGGGGAGAACATGCAAACTCTCAGGTCACAAAGCCCGGTCGTTTTGCTGCAAAGGCAAGAGTGCTAACCACTACACCAACCGTGTGGCCCGTCCTCCATTTTCATGAAATAAAAGTCATTGATTTAACCATAGAATAGCACATAAACAAAGTACAGCAGCACCGCAACATTATGAATGCCTTCTTACTGATTCATCAACAACAACAAAAAAAGATGACAGACTTCATCATCATCTCTTTCACACACATACGCACTTATATGTCCCTGGAGGTTATATGAGTAATTATCCATGTGTCATACACTGTCTTGTCCTGGGTTAACAGGCTGATGATGTGTCCATTTGAGCTCTAACTAAGTGACAGCTAGCTGTGTACTCTGTCACTAACACACAGAACACAGACAGCCTCGTCTAAACAAAGACACACTCACATTGTGTTGGCACAACACACACACTGTCCCTGAAAAGAGTACAGCACCAGAAAGCCTCCGCATTTCATCTTTTGTGTTGTTCCAACTGAAGCAGACTCACAGCCACACTCTACTTGATGTTTCCATAGTCTGCGTTCCTTGCTCTCAATTGTAATTACTGTATTTACTGAATGTCTAAAACAGCCTGTGTAGGAAAATAATGACACTGGGAAATTAAGAAAATGCTCATAACTGCCATGCAGATGAGGACATGCTGTCTTCACTTTGATTACTTGTCTTCTTTCACAGTCACTATTTATTTTTGTCTTTCCACTTTGGTCTGGTGAACGGGGCAACATCGTGCAGAAAATGGAAATCTTATTCCCGCCTGTAGGATGCCCAATTATTCACACTGACAGATTTTGACTTGCGAATTCTAATTTAGCATTGAAGGCACGTTGAAGTTGTCTTATTTGCTGCAATGGCATTTTCCCACAGCACCCACACAGTTAAGTCAACTGGTCGCCTAAAAATATGCATCAATATATTTTGAGCCTGAAGCAAAAGTTGTAAAGCAGATTCATTTTTTAGAGATAATGGCCTTTGGGTGTGCTTTATTATTGCAGTGGTACACATTTCTTTATAGTGTAGTAGAGAAAACACACACACACACACGTACAGTACTGGTCCTTAACCATTACAAATACATACCTAACCCTAACATTAACCTAATTCTAACCAAATTGTAACCCCCAAAATGCCATTTAAAGTTGTGAGGGTCAGCCAAAATGTCTTCACTTCCCCAAATGTCCTTGCTTCCTATGGTTTATACATTACTTTGGTCCTCACAAAGACATACAAACAAGTACACACATTGAGGTTTAGCCAATAACATAACAATTGCCTATAATCTAGGCCTGAACATTTTAATCATTTTCAAATGAAAACTGCATTTTCAAAAACAACACAACAATAAATTGCAGTGGCTCCCATTGAAATTGTCAATTTTATTCTATGCAAATAAAACATTACATTTCAAAACTATTATCCAGTAAATATTGAACTGAGCCTTCGTTTATTTGAATGCAATACCTGTCAGAAAAATTGCAATTGAGTATTTTCTCCAATTGTTCACTTCAGTCCTGCATTTTTATTCTATTGTGTGATTCTTATTCCTTTTGTACTGTGTGTCTTGTTTTTTTTTTTTTTTACTTTTTGTCTGGACCTTGAGTCTGAAAATAAAGCTTATCTATTAAATCTGAGTTAAATGTAATAACCCAAACTGATTAACTCTCACTTCAGATTTAGGTCCCCACAAAATGAATGAATAAACAACACAGAGAGAGAGAGAGAAATAGAGAGAGAGCATAGACTCACATCATGAAAGAGAGTCAACCCTTGTCCATGGCTGTGCATCGGCGGCGGCGGCAGCTGCTGCTGAGCCCGGAGATGCTTCTGTTTGGCAGACTGCAGGCACATGGTGATCATCTCCGTACAAGACAACATATTTCACCCAGTCGGTCAGTTTCCCTGTAGTCGTGCAGAGACAGATGAGGTTCACACAGACTGTGAAGTGCAGTGAAGGTGTGAAGGTAATGCTGGTGCGAGAGGGAGAGAGGGAGAGAGAGGGAGAGAGAGAGAGATGCTCTGCAACTTTGAGCGGAGCTGTCTTGCCCCTCCCGCTGGAGCCGCTGTGATTGGCTCGTTTATCTGCGAGTCTAGATCAAAGTGTTGACCTGGTCAGATGGTTGTCTGACGATAAAGGTGAAACACAAGGAAAACGGTGTGTTTAATGCGTAAAACAATGTGTGCGTAAAACTAAAGTCAGCCTGCAGTCAAGAGTTTATCAACTTTATGTAGCTATAATGGACCATGACACACTGTAGTTGATGTATGAAACCAGGTGTACAATACACAAAACAAAAGCTATATTACCTTACGATATGTTCACATCCAGGTCATAGTCATCTTCTGTATGAAGATGACTATCTTCACTAAAAATGTGAATGTGGGACATTTACTTTGAAATTTCTCTAAAACTGTACAGTAAAAATGTCAGATTTCCAGTTTGCTAGTAGATATTATATGTGCTTGAGTACACAACTTTATCAGTCTTATTAATAACTTATAAAGCGCTCTCTATATGCAGTTGCTCAAACTCGTTCAAAGACATACAGTGCTCTCGCTGTTTTATTCTGAAAACCGGATGTCGATATCCTTACTAGCGTGATTCAATGGTTCGCAGGCATTTTACTGTAAAAGCCTTTGTTAATAGTGCGTTAAAATTCGGCGTCAGAGAGTTTGACCGCAGTACTGGACGTGTTTGAGTAAAGTTTGAAGACGTCTAGTCGTTAAGTTGAACACTATATACATATAAAGCATAATAAAGACGTGACGTGCCTGTCAACAAAAAATTACGGAGCCAAAACCAACTCACCCTCTTTGGTGAACTTCCGCTGGTGAAACAGGTTTAAAAAAAACTCCGTACCCAACGCCGGAAGTAACATCAACAAAACAAGTCGGCACATAAACTAAACTGTGATTTTGACATCTGACTAAACGCCCATTTTTTCGAATTAAATATGAATGTGAACAGTATAAACAAAATTCTTCTCAAAGTTCTTTTAAGAGTTTGGTTTGGTTTGTGTTGTTGTTGTTGTTGTTGTTGTTGTTGTTGTTGTTGTTTAACTGACTGTAAAGTCTCACTGTGTTTCACTTCGTTAGTATAACAGGAATATCAACTTGAGCCGTTGCAGAGATAAAATTGACAAATGCTGCCATCTGCTGGAACTTATTATTATTTTGTATTCTTATTCTTCTTATTACGTTGCTGTTGTATTTTATTGTTATTAATATTATTTTATTGCATTTCAACATCTTTTATTCTGTCTTGCCTTACATTGTTATTTTTCTCTATGGATTTGTAAAAATGTTGTATTTGATTTGATTAATATTATTTGTTGACCCTTTAATTATAGCATGGATGGTTTTCAAGTTGATGTTACTTCAAAATAAAGGTCTCAACTCCAGACAGGAAACCTTTTTTGCAGAACGACGAGGGGCGGAGCAGCAGAGAAGGGGGCGGGGGGGTTAAACTATCTCTTCCTGAACTTAAGTTAGTTTCATTTTCTCCTCTACCTGGTCGTCGGCGGCCCTCAACTCTTACACAGACAAGCAGGCAAGTGTCATTTTACTTCGCGTAAACGCTTTGTTTCGTACAGAGCAGAGAAAGAGTGTGTATGTGAGTGTGTGTGTGTGTGTGTGTGTATGAGAGAGAGAGAGACAGAGACATGTGTGTGTGTGTGTGTGTGTGTGTGCGCGCGCGCGCGTGACAACGACTGCAACGAAATAAACTGAACTTGTTTGTCTGTCAGACAGACATCCTTGCTGTGTCATGTTTGTGTGTGTACGTGTCTGTTTACGTGTGTTTTGTGTGGTGCTTCAGGTGTAACCATGGCCTCTGAAACTGCACCCAAAGTCAATCTGAAGGAAGGTGAGCACGTCAACTTAAGTTTCGATTTCCGATTACAAACAATATGACCCGAGTTCTACTCAACCCCTGTCATTACAGGACAGATGTCGCCACATTCTTAATTGTTTCTCAATGAAAACAACTTTATAAGTCACTAAATACGTTTGCATGCAGCAATATTCACATTTCAACCCGATTAAGTCAAGAGGCTGAATAACACAATGCCATGCAATAATCGTATTATCGGTTAATTAACGTGTGCTGTATTCTGATTTTAGTCACATAATATGTTTACTAGTCAGAATACAATACAGTTACAGTCCTTTTATTGGAGGTTTCACAGTAGTAGATATAATGTGAATGAGTCATAATTGTGTTATGCTGCTCTAACAGACACACAGGAAACTGTGTATCGTTGTCGCAGTGAAGAACTTTTACACACATAATATGTAACAAAACAGATTGCAAGGAAACAGCATTTATGGGAAAAAGGAAAAGTGTGAAGTAACGTAAAGCTCAAGAAAACACATTCATCATAAACAATGTGCAGCTTCAAGAAATACTACTTGCATGATATATTCATGTGTATATTACTTATGACAGTCTATTCAGAATAAGGTCAATAATTGAATCATGGGTGTTGCTGTGATCAGTCTGTCTTCAGTGTGAAGTGAGATTTGGTTTTCTTTGACAATGTAACATATTTAATACATCTCAAACATAAGCAAAAATAAAAAAGTATGACTGAAATGTTTTGATTATTCATTATATAGAATACAGAAAACCGTAACCCTTAATATGCTTCTGTAAATCTACATAGGCAGGTCCTGTACTGCCACTGTTTCTACAGAGGCCCAAACACTGGCTCTAGGGACGGTCTTTTGTTTTTGTATCGTATATGAAGGCCTCTAAGTTCTGCAAGAAAAGGGAAAGTAAGGAGCAGGGTATTGAGTTTGCTGTCTGCAACATCACCTCTAGACGCCACACAGTCCTTCACACTGGTCCTGTGAGTGTGACGTTGATAAAAACTGACATGATGACGTGAACCCCTGCCTCATTTTCCTTTGCAGCGGAAGAACTTGCTCTCTCTCTGAGTGAAGCTCTCAGCAGTGGGAACAGTGAAGAAGCAGTTAAACTGTGCCAGGAGCTGTCACAACTGTCTCTACCAGTCTCTGTCAATATCAACAGTCAGGCTTACCCTCAGGAATCCATAAGGTAGGACTCAACAGTGTGTAGCCACGTGTTCTCTCTCTCTTGCCAGATGTTTCTGAAACATAAATCCATAAACCTTTCGTGCACTTGGAGTTCCCTTTTTTTTCTTTGAAGAGAAGTGTTTATCTTTCTGGTTTTACATTGGAATTATGTAACAGTTTCGGAAATGAAGGTCAAGTATGTGTATGCATGAGTGTGGTTAGTAGCTTCTATTTGGTTATATTATGCGATATACAGAAATAAAATGTTGATTTCTGTGCTACAGGTTGAAGGTTGGAGTAGAGGATGCTCAGTCAGATACCTGCATTCCAATGACGCTTGAGGTTTCTCTTGATATGACAATTGCACAGCTGAAAGAAAAGGTATTGATGTGACATTAGTTTTGATTACATTAGCCTAACATCTATCAGTTTGACCGAATACATTTTATAAAGATTTTTGTGGCTTCATTTCAGTGTAACCAACGTTTCTGTTACTTTATTGTTGGTCACGATTACAAGTGAAAAAAGATTAATATGATTATATTCCAAAATTCTTCCCCCACAGATCAGCCATGACTATGGGTTCGCGCCTTTGCTGCAGCGTTGGGTGATCGGCAAGAGGTTGGCTCGAGACAAGGAGACACTGTACAACCACGGTGTACGTCACAATGGCGACCAGGCTTTCCTGTTCATCCGCTCTGCCCACACTGTTAATCTGACCCGGCATCAGCATAATATAGACCAAGAGCAGCAACGCATTGAGGGTCAGTTACACACACATACACATTGTTCAGTAATACCGTTTTTCTGTTATCGTTCATTACAGGTTGAATAGATTTTTTTAATGGGA
Organism: Solea solea; assembly: GCF_958295425.1. Taxonomy (NCBI): domain Eukaryota; kingdom Metazoa; phylum Chordata; class Actinopteri; order Pleuronectiformes; family Soleidae; genus Solea; species Solea solea. Next base: position 8,101,911 of record NC_081139.1, on the reverse strand, counting down.
AAATCATTTATTTTCTTAGGCATTGTGGAGTCGATGGAGACAATGCACCTTTTTCCCAGAGGGCTGGGCGGAGGTGGCGGACAGAAGGCAGCTCCTCCTCCTCTTCCTGCTAAACCCCCAACTGTTCCTAAACCTGCTGTGCTTCCTAAACCTCAGGTGAGAATACAACCTCTGCCTGAGCCCATAAGTCTGCTGATGCACTGTAAGTTTATGTAGTGTGTGTCCAGTCGCTGCACAACCATATATACCATATTCATTTGTGTGTGTGTGTGTGTGTGTAGCTGGGCTGGGCCTGCACTAGTTGCACTTTTATGAACAAGCCAACGCGTCCTGGTTGTGAGATATGCGGAGGGGAACGGCCTGAGAATTATAAGGTGCCAGAGATCTATCAGCCGGACCAGGAGGAAATTCTACGAATTCAGCAGGAAAAGTTGGCCATGTTGCAGTATGAACAGGTAACACAAGCAACCATAAACCAAGATTCATGAAACCTTTTTTCAGCCCGTTGATAAACTCAGTATCTGTATACATTTGACCCAACCCCGGCCAATAGTTTTCTCCTCGTGTAGAGAAGAGGAAGAAGAAGTATTTTATAGACAACACCCACACAACCAAAAATGACAATGACCAGACACAGTGTTCTAATCTGACTAAATTCTGAGTCATTACAGATCAGATTTAATAGTTTACATTCATAACTACAAGTGTCTTGCAACTGACTTTAATGTGAACGCGACTCCTCTCTCAAATAGCACACACACGCACATTGATATATCATCGCATGCGTCGACAACAACAGAAACTGTCGGTATTGTGGGACAGGTCTATAACGTCAACTCTCAGTGCATGTATATTGAAAAAATATGTTGAAAAAAATTCATTGATTTGAAAATTGGACTTGACGTTTGGATGTCCACGCAGCCCAGCAAAAAAATACCACAGTCAACAGTCATTAGCTGCTTCTTTTTTACTGTATGTTGGTAATGATTATATGTTAATAATTAATGAATCTCTCCCTTACATTGCGATGAAGGCTCAGAAAGATGAACGAGAGATGAACTACATGTACTTGTTGGCAACAGATGAACAGAATCTTATCTCCAACGCCACGGAAATAGACTGTCCCATCTGCTTCAATACTGTGGGGCCAGAAGAAGGCATTGTGCTCAGAGAGTGTCTACACACCTTCTGCAGGTCAGATAGTATAGTATAGTATACATTATATATACATATATATATATATATATATATATATATATATATATGTATATATATACACACATATATATACATATATACATACGTATATATATATATATACACATATACATATACATATATACATATAGTACATATATACACGTATACATATATACATATACATATATGTATATATATATATATATATATATATATAGTATTTTGTCTGTATATCTTACTGTATATGCATTTCTTCTTTTGCACATTTCAATCTGTGTTTGTGTGAACTGTATGTCCTTGTTAAGGGAGTGTTTACATTCGACAATCGTGAACAGTCATGATGCTGAGGTTTCATGCCCTGATGCATGTGATAGCAAGCTACTAGATCGGGAAATCAAAGCGGTAAGAACCATTTTGGATGTATTTAAAAAAAAAAAAAAAAACAGCCGACGGGGGGAAAAATGTGCATACATATCACCCTTTCTCTGTCTCTCTGTTAACTGTATGATCCTGGATGCAGCTGCTCACAGAGGAAGAGCACCAGCGGTTTCTGGAGTTGCGCTTGATAATCGCAGAGAGCCGCACGGATCACAGCTTCCACTGTCAGACTCCCAATTGTCGAGGATGGTGCGTCTACGAGGATGAAGTCAATGAATTCCTCTGTGAACTTTGCCAAATGACCAACTGTATCCTCTGCAAGGTAGATTTGTTTAACTTTCTATGTTAACAAGTTTTTCTATGAGTAGTAACAGTATTGAACACAAGGGATTTTGTGATGTTTTTTAAGGCCATCCATACAGGCATGAACTGCAAGGATTACCAGGATGACCTGCGCATCCGAGCACAAAACGACCAGGCAGCTCAGCAAACCAAGCTGATGCTAGAGGTACATCGACTTTAAATGATTGTATAGACTGTGTTCAGATCTGCTTATTCAGCTTATTAACATCCTGAAAGTGAACCACACCAAGTACTGGTCTGGACACGCACAATGCGTTTAAATGCGTCTCCAGATTCTATCTGTCAGTCATGAAAAGACGGATGTGATCACAGTCTTTTGGCTGTGTGAACAAGAAACTGCCTCCTCAGCTGACATTTTCAGACTCGCTGCAGTTTCACAGTAAACCGAAAGTATTTTTACCGCTATTTTCTTTTTTTTTTATCAACTGCCACAATATTGACACTGATAAACACAAGTTCTCTTTTTTTTATTGATTCACTCAGCTCCTCACAACTTCTTAATCCTAATGCTGATACGTGAACTTGCACACACTGACACACAACATACTTATCTGTTCAGTCAGACCGGACAGTCCCGTAGAGCAGTGGTTCCCAACCTTTTATCCTTGAAGCCTCCCTTGCTTGTGTCCAGGACAAACCAGGCCCCCCCAACCCAAACCCGTCGCACACAAAAAAGAATAAAGTAAAAGGTTCATATGCAAAAATAAACAGCAGTTGGAGGTTTTTGTTCCTATTCTCACAGTGTGTATAGATAAAACTGTGCTTCCATTGAATCAAAACCAAGGTATTGCCTTGTTTTCTTTTTTTGATACCGGTGAGTCTGTTACGACCAGGCCTAGGGGAAAACCTGATCACAACATGAACAATGAGACTCTCCTTCTCAACTCCCAAGAAACCACCAGCAACAAGTCAAACAAACCATTTTAAAGGTTTATTTAAAATCAAGTACAACATGTCTGCTGGCAGTTTGGCTGTGAGTGTTTTGAGGAAAACCCCTGCAGCTGGGATGTTCAGGCCTCTTATTCAGATTCCTTCCGTGCAGGACCAATCAGCTCCCAGGATCCACCTAGACTCACTCACACACGTCATTCACTCAAACATGCACACCTGCGACCCATCTCACACTCACATGCAGACACATACACACAGGGAAAAAGCAGTCACGACCCTGACACCTCCCCCCTTAAAAGAGAAAAAACTCTGTGGAGAGACAACATCCCACTCAAAAAAAAATCACAATCACACACAATAAATACAACAGTAACAAAAATGGTCACTGTAGTCAACCACTGACCACACACTAATGTTGCCAATTTACACCTAAGCTGCAACTGAAAAGTGACTCAACGAACATGGAGTGCAGTTACCACAAAACAAAAGGTCACAACCCACAAGTTGCAATCTGTATGCAGACACATACACACAGGGAAAAAGCAGTCACGACCCTGGGGTCGTAACAGAGTCTTTGGTACTTCTCACACAACAGGAACGTGATCAGGCGTTGGTGATAGATAGCTTTAAATAGATAAATAGAGTGTCTGGGATTATACTAGGGATCAAGCGGAAGAATTTTGTGAGAATCTCCAGAGTGACTTGTGTTGTGTGGGCATTTTCACACATGTAGTCCCTCTGAGGGAACTCTGCTTTCAGTTCACGTCGGACAGCAGAAATAGAAAGCAAACAAAATGAGAAAGCAAACAGAAAGTGGAAACAGTAACAGAAAAAGAAAATGGAAACTGAAACTGACCCCCCAGTTACCTGCTTTAGTTTAGGTTTCACACACACACATCTGTTATTGTGAATAGCAACTTTAATGAGATAACTGTAAGTTGTTTTGTTTACTTTGAGTAAGTACTGATAATTTAAAAATCCATGTGTGTTGCACCCGTGGCCGTTTGATATTGTTCTTCTTGTTTACTTTGAGAAATGATGTAGTTACACTGCAAGTGGTATTCAGTAATGCTCTTATCTACTCCATGACTACATTGTGTCACTGTATTTCACTTCAGGCTTTAGTGCAGAATGGAGAGGCCATGAAATGTCCACGGTGTGACGTCATCGTCCAGAAAAAGGACGGCTGCGACTGGATCTGCTGCTTGATGTGCAAGACGGAAATCTGCTGGGTCACCAAACAAGCTCGCTGGGGACCAAATGTAAATGCACACACACACACACACACACACACAGCACATACACACACACACAGCACATGCAGCTTGACAAACACATTCAATGTTGAGGGAACAGCAACGATGACTATGTTCAAGTGTCTCAATAACTGAGCAACTATAACAGTGAGTCGGCATCCAACATATCAGAACCCTGGGACTTTTTGAGTCATGACCCAGTGGAATAACCAGGTTTTTCCAGGCACATTCTCATTTGGCCCACGTTTTTGTATGGCTGTCTGGGTTTGCCTGTATGGACCTACCAGTGAAAGCTAAATTGAATTCGGCCATCACTCATTTCACATGTGCTTTAAAATTCAGTTTGACCTGTACTTTTATCATTTTATCTCTCTCTCTATCAATGACCTCTTTTTTTTTTGTTTTCAAATTTGATTTCACAGGGCCGCGGTGACACATCAGGTGGCTGCAAATGTCGAGTGAACAATCAGCCTTGCCATCCAAACTGCCAGAATTGCCACTGAGGGCGAATACACCCAAAGAACAAATACTATGCGTGTGTGTGCGCACATCTGGCAAGCACACACACACACACACGCACACTATCTCATCTCAAGAAAAGCAAACCTCGTCTGATGCTTGGTCTGCATTCATGTATTCTTTTGATGTCTTTTTCTGACTCTTACGATTGCACGACAACAGGATGTCGTGCAGTGTCTGCTGCTCTTGGCTGGTGTGGTCTACACACGTGATAACACTGTGTGCATTAACTATGCAAAATGACTACCAGGTTTAAAATATACACATGTATAAATACTGTGTATATATATATATATATATATATGTATGTGTGTAAATTCAAAATTCATAGTTTGATCAGGCACAAGAATCTACTCATTCTTTACATACAACTACAAACAATAAACTATTACCCACTACAACTACCACCAATATACATTTATTTAAAACCTTTTTTTTCCTCACTACTTAGAATCTACCAAAGTGATTGATTTTGTGATGGAAATATTAAGCAATTGCTTTCACTCAGTCGACTTAATCTTTCTTTTACGGTGAAGGATGTTTTACATGTTTGCACAAAATTAACGTGTTCACGGAAAAACTGTGAATTAAAGACTTATGGAATATGTTTAAATGTGGCATGTTGTAAAAAATAAAAATGCTATAGCATTGTTAGGTATTCAGTTCTCTCTCCGTCGTCCATAAGCACTTTCATTTATGTACTTTACTAAACAGAATGGGTTTTTTTTTCTCGGCGTGTCGATTCTAGACAATGAAGTTGTTGGGTTTCATCATTATTTGAAAGATTTTTTGAAGTATTTTTTATTAAATTTGTCTTCAGTCGGGTCTACAGATTAAAATAAAGAATTAAACTTTGTGTTTGGAAGTGTGTGTTTTATTGTCTCTGCTGCCTGAGCAGCAAGATGCAACAAACCACCTTAAATACTTTTTAGTTCCAACAAAATCCAAGGTACTGTACAATGGTTATTTCTGCTGTTTATCTGTCAGTTTTATTGCATTTTGTGAACTTAAACTTGTCATTAAATTCACTTCAAGAGTGATCAACATACACATAATCATAACATCATTTATGTCATACAATGGTTGAAAGATCTTACATTTATTTTGACTTATTGTATTATCTTTATTAGGACAGGTAACTACATGTGGAAAAAACAGTTGTGTGAAATCTTGTGATGGTTTAGGTTTTAGTGTAAGATTATATTTTCTTAGTAGTCGCACGTGTTTTGGTCGTTTGCCCTTTACAGTGCAGCGTTTTAAGCAAGACCAGGAGGTAAGTTTCTTTTCTGACCATGATTTTTCTCTCATTGGTTTAAATGAGCTAATATTGTCCTGTAACAACAGTAAAACTTGTGTAAATGTGATGTTGAAAACTGAAGCTTTTTTTTCTGCACAAACACAAAAGCTAATAACAAATAAATCAGTTTAGATGTGTAAATTTGTCCTAATAACCACACAAATGACACTGTCACTTACGTTTATTGGCAGTCTGCTGTACAACTTAACATTTGTATGACAAAAAAAAACAAACCCATAAAAGGTAGATAAATAATTTAGTGCAATGAAATTGTGTGAAAACCACTGAGTGAAGATCCATGTTGCAACACTGCCGAGCAGCCGTTTTATCAGGCACCTCAGAGCATCTACGGTCATGTTCCAGGTCACTTTCGTTTCAGTCAGTTTGTAGAGCTTTCACCAACTGACTCAGCAGTTCACGACAACGCAATAAAATGAAAAAAAAAAGACCGCCCCCAAATGTGACTTACATAGGTCTAGTGTGTTTTCAGTCGACTGGTTTTTGTGCTATCCAGTGCAGGTGACTACATCTTATTTGAAGGTAGTGTGTAGGATTTAGCACCATCTATTGGTGAAGTTGCATGTTGCAGCTGAATAGCTCTCACCGCACACCCCTGCTCTTCAAGCATAATAGGAGAATTAGCCTTCAGTTAGCATTAGAACTCAGAAGGGGTTTCATTTGGCCATTCGAAAAATGGTGGCCCACTCCTGATGTTAATATAAAAGGCTCATTCTGTGGCAATGACAACAATACATTCAGGTAATTTTACACTCACAACCCCCCCCCCCCAAAATATGGAAATAATTTCGCCTAAATCTTACACACTGGACCTTTAAGCCTGAACATGTCGGTTCAAACAGTAGACAAAATCTTCAGGAACCACCTCAATTATAGTACGATGAACTATATGATGAATGGTCACAATAATATACTAATATCTTATGTTCAGACATTGTATTCAGACGAGTGGCGTGCATTATTTAAAATTAAAATATCAAATGAAAATGACTTGAACATTGAAATGGGCTGGACCGTCTCTGAAATGCTAACGCTGTCCACTCTACACTCTAAACAGTCAAGTTTGATTTATGGCATGAGCTCAAATCAGAAATCTATTTTAAAGCAAAATATGGTGAACAGTAGTAATTTAAAGAGGGATTCTTTTTTTCCTGACAGGAGTGCCCTTTTGCAGTAGGAGTGAGCACAGTGCCTGCCAAACCAATTTTAAAGTGATATTGCAAAATCAAAGCAGTGAGCAAAAACTGGGTCACCCACTCTGCCATTCCAACTTATTTTACTGGCTTTTTTGCAGCTGTGATCAAATGCTACACCACATTTAGTGAGTGTGTTGCTGAGTTATGAGGAAAGATTTCATCATCGTCTCCCAAAGAAATTCGAGTGACAGGGGAAAGCTCTTGTAAACCACTCGAGTGTTGTAGTTTCCATCTTTTTAGTTCCAGGACTGTAAACCCTTCACTCCAATCTGGGACCTAATCTGCAGATTTAAGTTTTACTTATATTAGTTGACCCCAGCGAAAAATAAAAAGTGTAGTCAAGGGTGTCAAATTAAATTAAAAACAATAAAATGGTGAATAAAAAGTGCCTGTGTGACAAAGAAGCATGTGTATGCAGCTTGTGACATACCTACACATTAATAAACAGTAAATTATACAAAGAGAGGATTTCATCAATCCTCTATTTGGTCTCATCCAGGTATCAAATATATAACAAACAGGGTGCAACCACACGCACACACGCATATCACTTCTCTTAATTGGCAGCAGTTACAAGTGCGGTGAGTCCACCAAGCGTTCAGTATTAATCTATGTGAGCATAACTCAATACCAGACTATCCTAATACCAAATATAAATTAACTATAATAATGACACCATCAATAATAGTTCTTAAGAGTTACAGTGTGTCTCATTACAAAAGGGTGCATTCTTCAATACAGGACAGCAGCTGTTAGAACTTGTACTCCTTCCTGCACACCTGGAGCCACACAAAGGTCTCTCTTCACTGAGTAAGATGCTCACATCCTAGTAGATGGAAGAGGAGCGTTACCTGGAGAGTACACTCCAGATGTTGTTACCAACTGCAGGGTCTGTGGTTTAGTTCATTAAAGGGTTCTTGACGACAGACCCACCAAGTAGATTAAAAGCACTCAGGGACAGATAAGTCGAGCAGGAGTGAAAATGATCAGTTCAGGGAAACAGGTCTAGTTTAGGAGCCCACTCCAGGGCAGTGTTGACCACGGCGAGAGCTGCTGCCCCTAAAGCCACTGTCAGACCCATGACAGCCAATCGAACCAACCTCCGTGCTGCCGAAGGCCGAGCCACTGCTACAACTGAGGTGGCTGCGGAGCTCTCCAGCGCTGCCTGTTTTTGTTTACGCCTGCGACGGAGAACTGAGTCTGGGCGCTGTTGCGTGGATGCAAGATCAAAGTCCTTAAATGTAGAGGCCGCCACGCTTCGAAGGAAAATATAAAAGATGCATGGGGAGAGACAGAACATTTAATTATTAATGGAAGTAATGTAAAGTGGAGTCTTTCCGAATAAGTATTTTGCAGCTTATAATAACAGTGTGTCAGTCAGTGAGCGTAAATGTAGAAGCAGAGAAATAAAATAGTCGCACTACTGAGGTGAGCAATGTTCTGTGAAGGTAAGCAGATGGTTACCTTTCATGCGAGGAGGCTTCTTTAGCTAGTTCAGAGGGAGGAAACTGAACAAAAAGGTCTCCTGCTCGGCTGATGAGTGTCTCGTACGGCAGGTCCTGGGGAATCTGAGAGAGCAGATGATGAACCATGGCCATGTCGCATTCACACTCCAACACCTCCTCCTCTCTGTACAGCACTATCTGCAACACAGGTGCAAATAACACACGTGGGCACATTTGTCATTTAAAAGGCCACAACGGTCCAACTGTATCAATGATACATAGCCACTTTATGAACTTAATCTGATGTTAGGGGTTTATGCAGCTGCTGTGTGCTAAGCAGGGGTTGACAAATTGATGAATTAAATAAAAATGGATTCATAACATACATTATCTCAAGGCACTTTACATAGTAAGGTCAAGACTTCTACAATTATTATAGAGCGAGTCAACTGTTCACACAATGAGTAAGCGCTTGGCGACAGTAGAGGGAAGAAAAAAAATCCCTTTTAACAATAAGAAATCTCTGGCAGAACCAAGACTCCAATTGTACAGCTTTGACCGCTTGACGTAGGACAGAGGAGAGAGAGGAGGGGGGTAGTGAAGGAGAGGTAGAAGGAAAGAGGAATCAGTATCTGAGAGAGGAGAAGCTAGAGGAGAGATAGAGACCAGATAATATTTTAGGGGTCAAGACTCCATCTCTCTATCATTTGTGTCCTCTTCTGTTCACCAACCGTCCTCATGTCCTCCTTCACAACTTCCATCAACCGTCTCTGTAGTCTTCCCTTTTTCTTCCTGCCTGGCAGCTCCATTTTCAACATCAATTGTTAGATATAATAATAACTCTGCCTCCACTGCACAGATTCTCTCACTTCCAAACATAATTTCTAATCCTGTCCATCCTGGTCACTCGCCACTGTATTGTCCTCATACATGTCCTGCACCACCCTCACATACTTCTCTGGCACTCCCAACGTCCTCATACAGTACAGTTCCTCTCTTGGCGCCCAATCATGAGCTTTCTCTAGATCCACAAAGACACTGCAACTCCTTCTGGCCTTCTCTATACTTCTCCATCAGCACCCTCAAAGCAAACGGCATATCTGTGCTACTCTTTCTTGGCATGAACCCAAACTGCTGCTGCTCACTGATCTTCACTTCTTTACTTAACCAAGCTTCAACAACTCTTTCCTATCTATATTCATGATGGTGTGGCCGATCAAATGTATACTGCTGTAGTTACTGTAGTTCTGCCCATCACCCTTGTTTAAGAATGATAACAGTAATGAAATTATCATCACGTATCACTATTAGCCATTAAAGCTGGAATAGGAAGCTTTAAAAATAAAAATTATTGATTGTTGGGTGTCATCCCAGGGTTGTTTAGGGATTAGCATTAGATGAGCAACCTATCCTCTCATTGAACAGCTCTGTGAACATATTAAATCTCTTATCAAGGGTCATATTTCCTCTAGGCTGTATAAATCAATTGTCTTACATTATTCTGAAAGGTTATTATGGAATAATTGCTCAATAATACCAAAATATACAGACATATAATAGCGTCTAACTGCAGCCCTCATAATTGACAAATGATTCAGTATATCACTATCCTGAATTAACAAGCCTCTGTACAGTGACAAAAAAGTTGAGCAGAGGCTTACAGTAAATGGCCTCTGGCTTACATCAGTAAATCAATAAATAAAGCTCATATAATTGCCCTTGCTCGATTAAGGTGGCCTTAAACGTTACAGCGATAACAGGAAACTCACCACAGCAGCAAAGTAGATAGGCATCAGAGGATGGCAGGCCAAGAAGAAGTCATACAACCGGACGACGTGGCGAAAGTCTGACAGGACGTGGCCAAACCAGGTGATCAGCCAACTGAGAGCAAAGACTGTACCCACTTCAGCCCTAGGAGTCAGAAAATGGCAAAGATTGTCTTAGTGTAATCTTGTTCTTATCCTTACTTTTTTAATACTCTAGACATTGATCCTACATTGAAAATAATAGAGCTTGGGCCTTTAACAGTTTGCAACTCCTTTGTTTCCTTTGGTCACAAAAATAACAGAGAACCTTACTGTTGCATGAAGTCATGGACCTCTGGGTTAACCCTCTCAATGATGGGCATCAAATAGTTCAGAATATGTTTTGTGTTGTCCATTGTGGGATCCATGAAGTCCCTGAGCAAGGGGATGAAAGAGAGAGAGGCCATTGTGAAACAAAAAAGGAAAGAGAAACGATATATTCAACTCAACATGTAGACACCAAGGACTGAAAAAAGAAGACAGCTACAGGAACATACTGTACATGTACATGCATACAGTAATATGTTTATCAAGATCTATGAAAATTGTGTACCTGAGGTGATGTGTGGAGAGCTTTTCCACTAGAGCAGTTGCAAGACGCTCTCCCAGGACCAATAAGAAGGTGACAACAATGTCATGGTAGCCCTGATAATAGTGCAGCTGGGGATTACGTTTCAGAACTCTGAGGATGATGTCAATTAGTTCTTCTTGGAGACCCTCTCTTTGTTCATCTGGCATACCTGTACAGAAAAAAGTTATCTCAACCTTTAGGTGGGACCCAACAAAAACAATATTAACGTTTTTCCAATGCAATTCCACTGTAATTTGTTCTGTTGAATAACACTTTTTGTGTCTTACACCACAATAAAGAATAATCTGAATAATAATTAAAAAGCTTAAATGGAAACACACATTGCTGGTTAACCTAGGTCAATAATCCCTGAATCAATGAATTAAAAGTAAGTGAATTTATGATGTGATTTCATAACGTCAATGTAAAACCTTATGTTAAAAACACTGATGTGTTCTAAACTTCTGGGTAATACCAAATACATACATTGATTTCAATGAAAGGACATCTTCAAATATATATATATATATATATATATATTTATATTGACTAAGTAACAATTGACTGTTTCTTATATCTGCAATTCTGAGATGGACTGGCAGCTATTGTTATTATTCCAGGAAAGAGTAGACAGTGTTGCCACAAGTGTGTCAAGTAGCACAGCCATCATCCTCACAGTAGTAGTATTTGGATTTACAAATCCAGACACTTAAGAACACATGCATACCACTCTGATTTCTTTCAAAAATACATTCAATCCACACTATCCTGGCGTTTTAGAGCCCCCAAAGTGGACACATTAAAAAGCTACTTGTTGCGTTTTATGGACTGGGATAGGCAGAGACCTTTGGAAACGATGATGCAGACGCCCGGATTTAATTACCGATCGGGTCTTATCAGCAGCAGCTACACTATAAGCTGTGAGTGAAACACTTGGCTAACACTTAACTTTCAATTTCTGAAAAACAAATCCCTGTTCTGTTCACCATTGTAGTTTCCTGTTTGTAATACTCTCTGATACCATGCAAACCACAGCGGAGAAAACAAAACCATTTCCTGTTTTCACCAGCATGTGCCAGACTGTTGCACTGTTACAGTCGTAAGTCATGAACCCTAAACCTACAGACATTTATTATGGAGGCAGGTTACTACCAGCTGAAAACTCTATGTAAAAGAAAATGCGAGCCTAACAGGTATAGTATATTTGACAATAGGTTTGTAAGTCAAAATCTCCAGCTGTGATGCTCAGGACTCCAGGGCACAGCTAAGTTAAGCATGTTTCTCTTGAGGCGAATCACTCCTAACTGACAACACACCAATACACATGAATTGAATAGAATTGTGTGGTTTGTCAGTGCTTACCTGGTGGAAACCTCCGCAATGAACGCTGGACGTCCAGCAGGACCTGGTTGTAATCCTTGTTATTCTCTCGCTCCACCGTCTCTAGACAATACATGTCACCATTAGCACGGCTTTGATTTTAAATAAACAGCGAGAAGTGAGCATGCACCTACTAACACTCTGCATGATTTAATATCTATCATGTACTAGGAATAGTAAAGGTTATGAGTGCTGGGACATATACCTTACACATGATAGATGTAACCTGCAATATTCTGTGTGAACATGTAGCTAACATAAGTACCTGGCTTATCTACAGCTTGTAATAGCATTGAAACAAAAGATGAATTCACCGAAAACAATTTGTTTCCCTAGATGCCGTTTTAACACAAAGTTAAAATCAAATTAAATTTGTAATGAATGAAATGTATGTTAAAGGCGATGATTGGTCAAATTTCAATAAGTTCAATAACCGCACGCCAAAAGTGACTCACTCATGTGTGATTCATTGGAGCATATTTCCCTATTTAGTTAGTTCTGTTAATAGTAAACACAAGAGCAGTTTATGATGAAGCATTTAGCGTTAAAACAAATGTTTGAATCCAGAGGGTTGCTGTTTCAGTGACAGTGCTGTGTGATCAAATCGCACAATTAAACCATGTTACATCCTTACTGTCAAACTGAGAAAATACCAAATGGTGAGTAGTCTAAATATAACTGGTTGTGTGACTTGTGTGCATGTGATGAATACTTTATGGTTTAATATTGTTATAGGTTTCTTATGGTACTGTGTAATAAGGATTATAACCCTGAGATTTTTCCAAATGTCGATACTTGCAATTACAGTTATAAGTCATACACTGTCATTTGAGTGTTTTCTGTACCTATTTTGAGAAACTTTTGTTTAACGTTAGCCTTGATATTAGAGCTGCAACTAACGATTATTTTCATAATTGATTAATCTGTCGATTATTTACTTAATCCATCGATTAATTGTTTGGTCCATAATATATCAGAAAACCTTAAAAATGTCCGGTGTTTGTCAAACCTGGAAATTATGATGTTCTCAAAATAACTTGTTTGATGATTCACTTTTAGCGATTTCTTTGTTATGCCACCCTGCCTAAACCTGTTGCCACTCCTTTGCCACCCCATGTAAAATGTTCTAGATCCGCCACTGACCTGGCTCCTGATCCAGGACCTGAGAGGGGACGTTGAGTAGGCGAGGCCACACTTGACAGCGGATCTCATCAGTCAGCAGTCCTCCTTCACTTATAGCCATTCTCCTTAGTGCTGCCACATCCACCGGACTCACGCTGAGGGCCTGAGTGATGTCCGCTATTTTCCTCTTTCGCCTGCTGTCCCAGTCTAAGACACACACGCACACACACACACTGGTTACATCGTTAGCGTAAGCCTGTTAGCACGCTAACTGATAGCGGGACAAGATTAGCTTAGCTGCATGTGTGTGCTTCACAAGAAGTACAATTAGAGACTACAGCTATAGCTTTACGTCTTGTCCCCAGTAGACAGTAAGACAACATGAACTGGACCAACTAAAAGCGACATGGTTCTTGTCGTTACCGTGTTGCCCATTCATTTGGGACGAGGCACCAACACTTCTGCATGTCTTCATTTTGCTGTCCACTTCGTGTGTTGTTCTTTTTAAATAACGTCCATTCTTGTCATATGTTGTCTAGTGAAGCCCTTCGCTGCTGCTGCTGCTGCTGCTACTGCTGCAGTCGGATTGAGGCTAGCCCTGTAGTTAGCAAGGCCAGCCTCGTACAAACAGGACAACGTTAGTTAGCTGGACAGCTAGTCACCAAGCTAACGCTACTACGCTGCCCTGGTCCCGATACAAATATTATTTGCAATACTGCCATGGTCGTGCAGATTTATGACAAAACTGACAAAAACCGCTAAAAAGCAGAACAGGAAGGCAACATGACTCAAACTGGCAAAGCAGCTACATGTTTACACTAGGACACGATTAGCGGAAGCGACCAAAGGTATACGTGTTCCTTCTTCCTTCCTGCACTGACTGACTCATCAGGAGGTCAAGATGATGGGAGGTCACCGCCACAAAGAGGAGAGCAGGAGGTGTCTGGACAGTACAACCAATAACTACTCAGATTATGAAACTAAATTATAGTCCTTCATTTTTATAAAACGTATTTTTTTTGTGTGTCACGTGCATGTGTTATTCCACGCAGTACTCAATAAGAATGCATGTTGTTGACTCATGCATCTCTTAGTCAGGATTGGGTGTATGCTTGCTGATGACAGGTAGGTATTTGGTCGGAAACGAAAACGAAACTGACAAGAGACCTTTAAAAGTGCCGTTTCCTGTTCTAGACGGTCAGTGCATGGAAGCTCAAGCTCTCATCACACTGCTGGCAAATCTGCTTCCTGCATCAATGATTTCAAGTGGAACTATTCTGTCCAGGTAACGTTTATTTATTTATTTTCTTATATATGTATGTATATATGTGTGTATGTGTATAAATAAATCTTAATTCTTATTTATTTATCTACTTTGTCCAACCTCATCTTGTTTCACTGTACAATTGTGTGTGTTGGTATAACAATAAAGATAATATTATGTATATCCTAGATTTAAAAAAAAGATTGTCACTGAGAATTAAACGACATGGAAGCTTATTGCATATTATATATATATATATATATATATATATGTATATATATATATGTATATATGTATATATATATATATATACATATATACACATATATATAATATGTAATATATGTATTGATATATAATATGCTATATATATATATACATATATACATATATATACATTGCAAGAATATACATATTATTGTGCATATTATGATTATTGTTGTTGTTATATTCCTGGTAAAAGACGTTTTGTGGTCTAAGTCCTTTCGAGTGAAAAGAAACCTACAGTACTCTGTAGGTACTGTGTGTCTCCTGTAGAGGGCGTACTGTTGATGAATTACACTCAAATGGTTACAAATGTCTTCATGATATATTTGATATTGATATTATAATATGACAAGGATTTTTGAACAGGCAAGATGTTTGCTCACATCTGATCCGTTTATATGCACAATTTGCACTAAATTCCACGAAAATATATACAAACGTATACATAAAGGTCTTAACTGCGTGTGGCATTAGGTTGGATTTATTAACAGTCAAATGTATGTGCACGAATCGCAGGACGCGATTCGATGAGCTGTGTTTCTGTTTCCAGCTCATGCTGCGTTTAAGTGCTGGCGAAAAGCTGGGACATCTGAGGTTTCAGGTAAACACGTAGTGAGATTAAAATTCTAAATGTACTTCTTGTACAGGACATATCACTTATCGATAAGATATTACACTATATACTTTAAGTGGAAATGTGGTTTGAATAAGATCCAGTTGATTAGTCGACTTGTTTCGTGTATTCCTGGAAATACGCTTCTAGTTACATTACATTACATTGCATGTCATTTGGCAGACGCTTTTATCCAAAGCGACTTAAGTGCATTTAAACATTTGGGTACAAAAATGAACCAGTTTTTTTTTTATCGGCAATGGTAATTGAGCCTGTCTGAAAAAGTACTGAGATAATAAAATGGAGGCGTGTTTTTTGAGGGAAGGCGCCCTCTCTGATTAGTAGTGATAAGAGATCAAAATCAACGGTTTTCCGTGGCACTTCCTCAGCATGACAGTAATAAGTACACAGTAGTTAGTGTGTTTTTCAGCCAAAGACTGATGACCAGACAGTGGCGAAGCATTACATTATATAGTTTCACTATATAGATAATTTATAGTTTACAATAAACAATTATCAGTGTCCCACGACGAAAAAGTATGTGGTCATCTGAAATAATATCAAGTCACAGACCCAACAGTGAGAGTTAATTGTGGAAAGTTCCCTTTGAAACTGAGAACGTATGTGGTAAGTTGTAAATATGTACTTATAAGCCAAAACGGCTTAGCTTATTCTATATTCAATTGCTTTATTGCAGTCACATTTTTTTTTATCCATGTATAGCTTTGCTTTGGCCGTGAAAGGGTGTCCTGACTGACAGTATATGAACGGAACAGGGTCACTGGCAATGTGATCAGTAGCACCTGCCAAAACATGCCAAAATGGCTCCTGTACTTGTCACAGCAGCCATTTTAACATGAAATAATAACACAGGTAAACGCAGATGTTACCAATCACATTAATTATGCCCCTGTGATCACGTCTGATGTGGAAACAGTCTACCATGAGCTAAATAAGCACAACCAAAACAATTGGCAATTTTGGACCACCATGTTTTTACCACAATTGACAAACTGAACATGTTTTTTACTTGTGATGCTAACTGAAGGCTACATAGTTTCTCCAACACACTTGGAAGGGAAGAGAGAGGTGATGGATATTTAAATGAAACATACAACTTCACCAATAAATCCTAAATTCCTAAATTATACACACTGCACTTTTGAAGAAGAATGAACCCAACACTATGGGCCCTAAAGTACATTTGACAAGAAATAACATTTTACTGTTGACGAGAATTCAGGTGAGCAGAGTGATTTCTTTGATTTTTGCAGAAGCTTCAATGTAATGACTGAGGTCATCCCTTTTTATCGTACTCCAACACTCCTGTGACCTTGCTAATCAACTGATAGGACACAGTGAATAAATCAAACTGTGTGTGCTTGTGTGCTATTTTCACTTTCATTGTCTAATTTCTTGCCACTTGCAGAAACCAGAAAACTTGCCCAATTTTCAACAACTGCCAAATTGCAAGCCAGTGGAAAAACTGACTTTCCCAAACCAGAGAAGAGGACCTAATACTGGTGACAATATAATATAAGTAAAAACAAAATATATGAGAAAATTCACGGAGTCATGGGCAGTCACTGCCAGAGAGCAAGAGGGCAGAAGAAGTGCAGGGCTAGGAATGGAGGAGGGGCGTGAAGGAATATTTTGGGGAGACAGGGGAAGAGGAGGAAGTTTAGAATTCGGGAGAAGAGGAGACAGGTATGCAGGAGGAGCGATTAAGGGGGGAGCAAATGTAGGTGGAGCGGGGGGTGCAGAGCGACAGAGAGGTGGAGTGGGTGGTGCAGAGAGACAGAGAGGTGGAGTGGGTGGTGCAGAGCAACAGAGAGGTGGAGTGGGTGGTGCAGAGAGACATAGAGGTGGAGTGGGTGGTGCAGAGCGACAGAGAGATGGAGTGGGGGGTGCAGAGAGACATAGAGGTGGAGTGGGTGGTGCAGAGCGACAGAGAGGTGGAGTGGGTGGTCTAGAGAGACAGAGAGGTGGAGCGGGGGGTGCAGAGAGAGGTGGAGTGGGTGGTGCAGAGCGACAGAGAGGTGGAGTGGGTGGTGCAGAGAGACGGAGAGGTGGAGTGGGTGGTGCAGAGCGACATAGAGGTGGATTGGGTGGTGCGGAGAGACAGAGAGGTGGAGTGGGTGGTGCAGAGCGACAGAGAGGTGGAGTGGGTGGTGCAGAGCGAGAGAGAGGTGGAGTGGGTGGTGCAGAGAGACAGAGAGTTGGAGTGGGTGGTGCAGAGCGACAGAGAGGTGGAGTGGGTGGTGCAGAGCAACAGAGAGGTGGAGCATGGGGTGCAGAGAGAGGGCAGAGTGTGGATGGGAGAAGAGGACGAGGAGGTCACAGAAGAACTGGTTCGAGAGATAGACAGATAAGTAATGGGGGGAGATCACAATCTACTAGTGGTGTTAGGGCACCAAGGGGCAGTCATCTGGGCTACAAAACACTAGAAGAACTCTCTGGAGAAGACCCATCTGTGGTGGCCATCACTCTCTCATCATCCCCTGCTCTGCAAGATCACCTGTGTGCAACAGAAATGAGACAGGACCTTGTCGAACTCCTCTGCCTGGTGATGAGCAAAGCCTTCAAATCACGAGCAGAGAGAGGGACCCTGCAGCACCTGGCTAGCCTCATAAAGGATTCTGGGTTCTTCCGCACCACTCTGCCCCACTATCTGGTTGGCATGGTGTCAGAGTGCAACCCTCTCCGCAGGGAAAAGTACCCTCAGCATCTAGAAAACATCCTCACTCTTCTCCATCAGGTAAAATGAAGAACGCATGTATGGAAACCAGATAACTAATGAAGGAAAACATGACAAATATGAAATATTTAATTCTCAGAATTTGTGACCACCTTGTGATCACCTTTTTCTATGCCACTGGTGTTCTATCTAATCTAAGACCACAATCTTGATCCTTTGTGTTTTAAAGATCAAAACACAAATACAGAAATAAGCTTTTCCAACCGCTTCTTAAGATAAATAGAAATATTGATTCTCTTTCTATTACCAACTCATAAACTAGTTGTTGACCTTTCTGTAATTAGTAGAGTATTACTTAAACTAACTGTATTGAACATATGTTTGTTAGGTACTTAGCACCTTCCCTTCCAGCTCAGTTCGGGCAGTGAGTTTGCTACTGACGCTGCTCCAAGCCTCCATGAACAACCTGAGTGCATCGGGAGTGGACATTCAGCCTCAAATAGAGGAAACTGTGAAGGATCTTCAGAGTCTGGTCCTTCACCTCCAGGAGAAATCGAGGGAGGGAACTCTCCGTTCAGACAGGGACACCTATTCCCTCCTAAGTAATGGTCAAGATAATGCAGGTAAATATTTGTTTTGAACAGTTTGTTGTTTCCTAAAGTCAGCAAGGTGAAGAAAAACAAAAACAAGTACTATGATGAGTAATTATGAGTAATTGACACACACTTTTTCTTCATACTCAGATGAAGAAGAGACGCAGCAAGATTTCCGCACCATACCCATCTACCCAAATCCCGAAGAGTTTCGGCAGGACTTCAGGCCCTTCCTGAGACCCAATTTCGTCTCTCGGTCCTACAAACACACCCACATCTACCTTGACACCCACTTTCGGCTACTGAGAGAGGACTTTGTTAAGCCACTCAGAGATGCAGTCCAGCAATTAGTCTGGCTAAAAACGGATCAAGGATACACTGATGAAGCTTTGAAAGCAAAGCGCCATGATGATATCCTTGTATACTTCAATGCACAGTTGTTGGAGCGCAAATGCACACACACAGGCCTTGCCTACACGATCCAGTTTGATATTAAGCCACTTAAGGTCAGTCTCTGGATTGATTTAAATGCTTGTCCCAATATTATGTACTCGTATAACTCTAATTTTATTTCTTTCATCTTTTGTACAGTTTGTGCGCTGGGAGAATTCCAAGAGGCTCATCTATGGTTCCTTGATCTGCTTGTCCTGTGATAACTTTCAGAGTCTACTGTTTGCCACAGTTTCAGAGCGTGACCCCAAACAACTGCAAAAAGGACGGGTCCTGGTTACTTTTACCGAAAGAAGCAGATTCCAGCTGGCTGGACTCGAGGTGGGGCAGTACATTTTGTGCCACAGTGTTTTTTTTAATGAAAAAATTGATAGTTTGTACTTCTCTCACTTGTATTAATGGGGTGGACAAAACAATATAGCTGTCCATCATTGTTACTTCTCACAAGTCTGGAGCAGCACAACCTGCAAGCTTTAAAATGACTATTAACCTGATGCCTATGCAAAGGGTACTAATATTAGTACCCTTTGCCTATGCAATGCCTATGCAATGTCTGCATAAGAAGCACCTGTTCCCACACTCATTTTCTCCCGCATCTTCACAAGATAACCACATGCACAGATTCTTGGACACACGCACACCATCAGCTGCACACAACTCCCTTTTTTCCTTTGTTCCTTATCTCTTCGGTCTACAGCTTTGCTAGCTCCTCTTACCGTCTTCCTCATTACTTTCACCATCGTCTTCCTCTCTTACCTTTCCTCTTAATTATCTTCCTCATTTCCCTTACCATTGACTTCCTCTCTAACTCCTCCTCATCCTCTATATAACTCAACACAACTCACTTACTTTGGGCTACTTTTGCAGACATCTCTATAGACTCTGCTAAACTGGCTCCTTGCTGCAGCAATAAATGACACAAAGACAACTTCTTTTCAGAGATTCTTTATTACTCCTCTCCATCGGACAATCAGGCAATTTCCACCACAGGAGCAGGAGCCAATTTCAGCTGATGCTGGGTACATTTCAGCAGTCCACATACTGTATATACAAACGTAAACAACACACAGACATAGGGAGAACATGCAAACATGCACATAATTGTATAGTAGGGTCCCGATCAAAGCAAGAACTTTCTTACTGTGAGGTACCAGAGAAATCTTCCTAACTGCCAAGCTACACCTTTTTATTTATTTTTTTAATTAGATTTGTTTTTATCTTTAGGGACCAGTAACATTACACATAAGTAAAGTTAAACTAACTCTGTTTAACAGGACAATCAAGTGTTCCTTATGGTCGAGAGCACAGCCTACTTTGAGGCCTATAGGTACGTTTTGGAGGGCCTTCAGGAGCAGCGGGAGGACGAGCTGCCTTTCCAGAGGTATGTGCATGCCTGTGTTCTGTTGAGGAGTTTAAGATTTCACTGTCAAGGCCACAGGGGATGATGTATACCCACAGAACAAGTTCACATGGATTTTTGAAAGGGCAGCAGGAGGAGGCATTGTACAAAGCAAGTTCAGTAATTGCACTTTTAATTGGCATAAATTAATTATGACGCCATGGTATTCTCAAAAAGCTTTTGTGCATGGATGAGTTTAATGTTTCTGTGATTATGTGTATTCACAGAAATCACAAAGTAATGCAGTGCTCAATATGTCTATCAGACTCTTGTCACTTACAAACGGAAACAACACAAGACATTGTTTTCTTCACAGCAACTAGTTGACAAACTAATTCTTATCATTATTTTCATGATTAGTTAATCTGTTGGTATGTTTTGATCAACTAATCATTTTTTTAGTTAGAAAATGGAAAAGAATATTGATTAGTGTTTACAAAAAAAACACCTCAAAATGAAGTCCTCAAATGTCATGACAAGTAAAAAGTGAGTAAAATAATTGCTGATATCTTAAGTAGTCAGTAATCATAATTGAATAATTAATTAACTGTTGCATCCCAAACAATTACATCTACCTAAATGAATAACATAAACACCTAAAAAAACGTTTGTCATTGTTCTGGTTTTTCTTTTCCTGTATTTGACGATGAATTTAACGGCTCCAGGTAATTGATTCTCTGGGGTTTTACTCTTTAAGCCCTGCATGGTTTTATATGACCAGTTGCTTATGATGTTAAGTAATATTAGCTAAAACTGGACAGATATTGCTGTGTTATTGTCATTATCACTCGTTTCATCAATACAGTACGTTTATTTTCTTGTTTTCTATGCACAGCGGACAGAGGTTATATAGATTGTATTTATGTATTATATATTATTTATTATATATTATTTTTATGACATATAAAATGATAAACATATGGCATGTTTCTTGCCATTGGTGTTAGCACGAGCTCTTTATCACCTGAACACTTAATTTGGGGGAAAAATGTTTTTGACTGATGAATTTTATTGCATAACTTCAGGAACATTGTGGAGTGCAGGACCGATGTGCGACCCCCAGCTTATCTACAAAGAAGAGATATGTATGACCTGTCGTCGATTGCTGAACCTAAATATCAGAAAAGCATGCAGCCCTTTCACAGCCTGAAGGCAGAACACTGGCCGGAAATGGAGAAGTTGGGGCTTGATGAGTCTCAGATGAAAGCTCTAAAGCTGGCCCTCACACAGGAACTGGCCATCATTCAGGGACCTCCTGGCACTGGTTAGAAAGCCATTCTTGGAAAAACCTCAATTAATATATGAACTATGTATGATGCATATTTGTACAATGACAAAATACAAGGTCTTGTGATGTTAAAACGTCCTTACTTGATTTTCTCAGGAAAAACACACGTTGGTCTTAAGATTGCTCAAGCTCTGTTGACCAATCAGGATCTTTGGAGGGATGAAAATGGAAACAGTACAGTACTGGTAGTGTGTTATACTAACCATGCTCTGGATCAGTTTCTTGAAGGTAAGCAATGATGTCCATTTATATCAGACGTATTGTATATTTTGTTTGAATGGTTTGGTAAATGACGTCACCCAGGACTCTTGTCACCAAAAGGTGTGCATCTGTTCACAAGACAAATAACTCTTGGCAGGTTTGTTTTACTGTGCCACAGAAGCCTTTTTTTCATGTTTTAGTTATGTGTCTTGCTCTGTGTAGTGTAAAGGACTATTTGTCTATTTCAAGGGATATGATGAGTATTTGTTTGTTCTCGGCCTCTAAAAGGTATACACAAATTCCTGAAAAAGGGCATCGTGAGAGTAGGAGGTCGGAGCAACAGTGAGATCCTGAAGCAATTCAATCTGAGGGAGATCAGTCGCTCTGATATCTTCAAACGTTCACTGCCGCCTCACCTGCGTATGGCATTTAAAGAGGTGAACTCATGCTGAATTCAAGTTCATTCAAGTTGATTGACACATCTTTTTCTCATGCATAGCAAAGTCTTAATTATGTATGGAAGGATACAAAAAGCTTAAACAGCCTCTATTAATTGTGCCTATTACTGCATATTTTATATAACACACATTTCTCCCACAAATCAATTAATACCTATGACCTGTTCAACAGATTTTTAAGCAGCTTCATGAAGAGGAGTGGAAGATCGAGAATGACTGTGCAAAGCTGGAGTGTTCCTGGAAAGGCATCCTGCATGAAAACGTCCTACAGGAATTCATGTCAAACAGACACTGGGCTGGTCTGCATAGACCAAATTATGTGAGTCACAGTGATTCAAAACATTTCATTTGTATGTTCTAGAAAATGAGAACATAGCACTGACTCATCATGTTATGTGTATGAATTTACTAGATGGCGCAAAAAGTTTGTGAGGCCATTAATCAGAGGTTCAGTCCGATCATGGAGTGGTTGGGTGTGGGCTCCAGTGTCTTCCTGCAGAGGGAGACAGAGAATGCAAATGAAAATGAGGGTAAGGCTTTGAAGCGCTCCACTAAAGGAGGATCTCATAGTTGCTTTCTTTTCATTGTGTGAACAGCATTTGAAAATTTGATCTGCATTAAAATGTTTTTCTTTCTTTCTTTCTTTTTATCAATACAAAGTTTTTTGACTTTAAACTTTAAACTTTTCTCCACAGTCAAATGAAAGTAGGTTTAGGATGATTTAAATATTCATACTACAGCAATTATAATAGAACATCTAGGGTTGTTTTACTACGCCCTAACTGAGATGCACTTGAAGATGACCAGGTTAAAGTGTTATATTATCAAAGGAGAGAGAGAACTCAAAATAGCAGACATTTAACACTATTACATACTGATATACTGTAAAAGACAGAGAAAATATTGCATCAGTTTAATAAAATACTTTATTAAAATAAAGTATTTTAATAATACTTTATTTAAAAGAAATGTGGATATGTAGCTAGATTTTATTTGGAAGAAAATAATGACAGTCAGACCCCAGTCTAGCTCAAGTTACTATAAGTATAATTCTGTCTGAGTGAATGAACTCTGTCTTTTGCTACATATTAGATTCAGCAGCTGAGGAAGAGATGGAACTGGAAAAAGGGGAACTCATTGAAATCACAGAGGAGGCAGATCTGATTCAATCAGAGCGGATAATTGACGACAACATTAGTCCCAGAGGTGATAGAGATCATGGGAAGAAGGGAAACATGAAGTCAGCTGTCAGAGAAGTAGAAGAATTGATGCTGGCTATGAACCTGGAGAAAGATGAAATACAGACTGAGCAGCGTGAGGATGAATGGGAGGTAAAATTACAAAGATCATGTCATGTGGAGAATGTAAAGAGTTTCATGAGTTTAATGTTTCAGCAGTAAAAAACGATTTGGAACACTTTAAAGTATGAGAGGAGTGGGAACCAACCAGATCTTCATAGGTTACAGATACATATTAATTTTTTTGTGTATCCCTGAGGTGTAACAAATGTGTCCTCACACACAAATATTCTGAAAAACCAAGTCTTGTGTGTTCATTTCTCGACACGTTATTGCCACCAACTGTTGAGGGATTTGCCCAAAACCATTGCCCGGACTGTGTCTCATATCGCCACTCAGCATGTGGGGCCTTCATCCAAAAACACATAGCTCTATAAGTTAATTAGTGGCCTTAAGCACATGCATATAATGCCTAATTCCTGTATGTCTCTACCACCAGGTATGCTGAAAATAGGACAAACATGGAACTTAATTTAATAGCACTACAACAAGTATTACTAATATCATAATATAAGTACAGTTTGTTGTGTTTCTGGAATACTTTGTGAATCCGAGAATTTCTTCAAAAAACTAAAACCACTTCTACACTATAAATCCCTTTGCACCGCATGACTCCCTGTCATAGGTACACACACTATTTTTCCTGTCATCTCATCTCTCACTTCAAACTACAAATTTAATGATTACTTATCATATGATGTTATTTTTGACCTGGAATACACTAAGAGATTGGACCATCCATAATCAATTGTAGAGCAACAAACAAAATAACTAAATGCATTAACCTGATCTATGCAGATGCAACGGAAACAGAAGAAAAATCTGATGCGCAAAATCAAAAAAGAGCTACAGCAAAGCTCAGCCATGACTGACAAGGAGGCAGATATGGTCTTTGATGTTTGGGCCCTTACTCTGCCAGACAGATGGAGACTCTATCGGTAGGTTTGTTTCTGTGTTTTTCTGTGTGTCACTTTTCTTTCCTTCTTTCTCTATCTACTATATATGATCCTTTTTTCAGGATTACCTTTCCATCACATAGCTTTTTACATGTCAACATTTGGATTTTTCTTGCTCTGTTCTTCTCACCCCCCCAAACAACCGTTGGCCTGGTATAAGTAGTCTATTCCCAGTGTGTATATTTGCATCCACTTATCATCATTAAAATGTATCCCAGAGGATCTTCTGACCTCAGAGAGCCAAAACTGAATTTTTATCACAAAAAATCTATCTATTACTTTTGATAAATTTAGAAAATACACAGACACAGACACATAATGAGATAGGTTTCACAGTGTTTCACTATTATTTACATTTTGTCTGCAGTTTGTGGGTGGCACGCTACAGAAAAGACCTTAACACCAAAGCGGTAGAGACTGAAGAGGCCTATCAGAATGCAGTGGAAAGACTGGCCGAAGTACGACAACATGAGGACCTCTTTCTCCTCAGGAAAGCCACGGTACTGTATAATTGAAAGAATGGATATACTACATAAGTTATTTATATAGCACTTTTATCTCCAAACATGAGGTCAATTCATGTTCAGAACAGGTTCACGCGAGGAAGATAAACATATACTGCCTCTTGTTCATAGGTAATTGGCATGACAACAACAGGGGCAGCCAAATATCGTTCAGTTCTACAGCAAGTGCGTCCACGTCTGGTCATTGTAGAGGAGGCTGCACAGGTTTTCGAGGCCCACACTATCACCACACTGAGCCAAGCGTGTCAACATCTCATCCTCATTGGAGACCACCAGCAGGTAAGAGCTTACACAGTCAGATAGCTTAATGTCCCACGAAATGTCATTAAACTGTGTTGCAGGTATAGCATGTGTATGCCAGTGGATTTGGTCAGTCCAATATGGCGATTAGGTAAATTGGACATTCTAAATTCACCGTAGGTGTGAATGTGAGTGTGAATGGTTGTTTGTCTCTATATGTGGCCCTGTGATGGACTGGCGATCTGTCCAGGGTGTACTCCGCCTATCGCCCTTATCTCAGCTGAGATTGGAACAGCACCCCCAGCACTAGAAGATGGATGGATGGATGTCAATTTCATGTCATAAAGAGTTAAAGGGTTTTGTACATTCATGTGATGTCAGTATTTTATAGGTTTGTGTGTGTTGCTGTGAGGGAAATAGATGCCGGACAAGTAAAATAAAACACCCCACGCCAGACATAATAAGAGAACAGTGAGGAGTTGTATGCTGGAAATCAGTAGACTATTACAGGAACTTGTCAGTGCCTGCCAAGGACATATGGCCAGGCAGCCTGTCTAGCAATCTGCAGGATGCAATCACAACTACACACAGTTCTATCACACATCTCAGTATTCCGACCTGGTCTCTCCTGGTTGTATAACTTATGTCTGCTCTTCTCCTAATATTTACTCATTGCACTGTGTTTATTCATGGATTTATGCATGTGTTTGACTATAAAAACAAAATCTGACTTCTTTATTCGTCCTGAAGGTTCAGCACGACTGAGAATGGAATATAAAATAGAGTTTGACTTGAAAATTGCCTTTTTTGTAACTTTGGCTTAGAAATCAATGGCCATGTTATACAGATAAATTAGATAAATATGAAAGTTATTCATGACTACCTCAGGTGGGTCCAGTTTAATGTACCAGTACATGAAGACTACAGCTGGAAAATAATGCAATCAATATTGTGGTATCTCTGATTTATTGAACTTCTGGAGTATTTAACAAGATGAATTATTCTGAATACAAAATTATGGATTACTCTGTTTATTATGAGTTTCAAACCATTTGAGTAGTTATTTAGACGTTATGAACACCCGTTCAGAGCTTTGTTCTTGTGGAACCCAAGTTTAGTATGTACATGTAATGGAGGTGGTTTGATAACACTTTGAGTAAAATAAGCTTTGGCATTTTGTGCCGTTCATTAATCCAAGGTTTGGTGTTGAAACGAGCAGAACACAATGCTCCTCATTAATAATATAATTTGCCTTTCCTCCCCCACACCCCTCCCACATACACTCACAATCACACTGTTCTATCCTGTGGCTAAATTAGGTGTGTATACACACACACATGCACACAGACACGCACACACTTGAGCACAGACAGGCTTGTACACATGCACTTGCACACACACACACGCAAATCAGCCAAAAACGTAACAGGACAACAACAGAAAGTTAGAGTGCATTTGCATACATTCTTTATTCCCATCCAATAACCCCAAAACAGAAACACATTGCAATATATTGTTTATCCTGTCTAGACATGCTACTCTATCAAAAGTTCTTTCCTCTGTGTAGGTGTTCACTAGCATTTGCAGAACTGCAGTTGGGGTGATGACTCTAAGCGCATGACCATGACAGTCATCACTTTAATACTACTTCTCTTACATGGTGATGCATTATTCATTCATTAACACAATCAAGCAAGATTCACTTCAGTAAACTCAGAAGGTTAATTTGATCACCACTGGGTGGGAGAAGGCAAAAAGCAGTAAATCAGCTTGTTTCAGGTCAGAAATGGATCATTTCAATTTTCAATTAAACGTTATCTAAACTGCCATATTAATCATAAAAAAGATATTTCCAGTTCCAAAACCTCCTCCATTATACCACACAAAATATTCCTCAAAAATAATAAGTGACAAAACTGTGATTTCTCCCTTTAGCTACACCCCAGTGCAACAGTGTATGATCTTGCTAAGAACTTCAACCTGGAAATCTCCATGTTTGAAAGAATGGTGAATATGGGAATTCCTTATGTCAGGCTCAACTACCAGGTATGTGTTCTGTTTAAAAAATTGTTCCATTATCTATTGCAAGATCTGTCACTTGACAAGCAATTAAAGACAAGTTAAATTCATTACACCTGTACGTGTATATAATGAGATTCCGTTTTTCTTTTTTCATTTATTTTGTTTGACAGCATCGTATGAGGCCAGATATTGCTCGTCTTCTGACCCCCCACATCTACCCAACACTGGAAAACCATTCCTCTGTGTTGGACTATGATGACATTAAGGTGTGTATTTCATCTTCTACTTGCCTGTTTTTCATAGTGTATATCTGTTTACTTGCATGGAAAGAAAAAACTTGGACTCGGTATACAAAAATAAGAATATTAAATATTGTAATTATCAGAGTTACCCAGAATATGTTGTCTTTCAGGGGCTTAATACCAATCTATTCTTTGTGGAGCACAACCATCTCGAAGAAATGAAAGATGGGAAAAGCCACCAGAACCAACATGAGGCCATGTTTGTGGTCGCTCTGTGCCGCTATCTTCTCCTCCAAGACTACAAACCAGAGCAAATTACCATCCTTACAACCTATACTAGCCAGTTCCACTGTCTGCGCAAACTTATGCCTGCTAACCAGTTCTTAGGTGTCAGAGTGCATGTAGTAGACAAGTACCAGGGGGAAGAGAATGATATTATCTTGTTGTCTCTGGTCCGAAGCAACCACCATGGTAAAGTTGGCTTTTTGAGCATCCCTAATCGCGTCTGTGTAGCCTTGTCCCGTGCCAAGAAAGGTCTCTACTGTATTGGTAACAGTGCAACACTTTCCCGTGTCAAACTGTGGACCAACATCTTTCATACTTTGCGAGAGAAAAACCAGATCGGTGAGGCTCTGACCCTGGTCTGTCAGAATCATCCAGATCGGCAGATAAAGGCTACTTGTGTTGAGGACTTCAAACAAGCACCAGAGGGTGGCTGCACTCAGCCTTGCCAATTCCGTTTGGATTGTGGCCATGTTTGTGCAAGTGTCTGCCACCCCTATGACCCTGAGCACAAGAAGTACAAGTGTGCCAAAAAGTGTCAGAAGACTTTATGTGATCTCAGTCACAAGTGCCCACTTGTGTGTTACAAAGAATGCCCAAAGCAATGTCCAGTGAAGGTTCAGAAGATCATACCCCAGTGTCAACACCCTCAGATGGTTCCTTGCCACCAGGATCCAGAAACATTTAAATGCAAGGAGCCTTGTCAGAAAATGCTCAGTTGTGGACATCCATGTAAATCCAGCTGTGGGGAGCCATGCACTAGTATGTGTATGGCAAAGGTCTCCCTTGTACTCAAGTGTGGCCACAGCCAGCAGGATGCTTGTTTTTACAAAACACTGATAGAGGAGCCTGTCTGTAGGACCCGATGTGAGCATCAGCTAAAATGTGGCCATTTCTGTCACGGTAGCTGTGTGAAGTGTTATCAGGGACGTTTCCATATTCCATGTCTTCACATGTGTGAGCGTCTCCTGGTGTGCTCTCACAACTCCAAGCAGCCCTGCTTTCAAGAGGGTTCCCCTTGTCAGAGACCATGTGAGAATTGTTGCGTCCACAGTAAGTGTAAGAAGAGTTGTGGGCAGTCCTGTACTCCATGCACTGAGCCCTGTTCCTGGCATTGCCCTCATCATAGATGCAGTAGGCTATGCAGTGAGCCATGTGATCGTCCACCTTGCATCCAACCCTGTGGCAAAACCCTGAAGTGTGGCCATCCATGCATAGGCCTGTGTGGAGACAAATGTCCCAGCAAATGCCGCATCTGTAACCATGATGAGGTCACAGAGATTCTCTTTGGGACTGAGGATGACCCTGAGGCTCACTTTATTCAACTAGAGGACTGTGGACACATCTTTGAATACACAGCCATGGACAAGTTCATGGGAATGGATGACAACAAGCTGGCTACTGAGGAAGAGGTGGCCATTAAACTAAAGGAATGCCCCAAGTGTCGGACTCCAGTCCGCAAAAACCTTCGATATGGAGCTTACATCAACCACAGTCTGGCTGAGATTGAGTTGGTAAAGATGAAGATAAATGGAAATGCTGAAGATACTGAAAAGCACAGGGAGGCTCTTAATGAACAGTGGGAGGAAAGACTTGCCACCTGTAAAAGTCTTCAGCAATACAAGGACATCAGTGACATGTTGGAAAAGCCTCGTCTCACAGCAAAAGATCTGTGGGTGCTAGAACATAAGATGGCTTTCTTAACAAGAGTTACGGAGCTCATTGAGAAAAAGGAAAACATGTCAAAGAACGAAAGTTCCTTTTTTACAACGGATGCTGAACAGTTTGTGAACTGGCTGTATTACCACAACCAACATTTTACAGAACAGCAGGTCTTTGATTTGGAGAGACAATTACAGAGGCTCACGTTTCTTGCTGAACTCAACGTCTGTTGTCATGAAGCAGAGAAGAGAGGACAAGGTAGAACGATACAGCTTGAGGTGCAAACAATGAGAAAAGTTCTACAACAGCTTGGCCAATTCACTGAGCAAGATGAAGGAAGAGTGAAGGAAACCATGAAAAAGCTGAAGAAGAAGCTTCCACTCTCAGGCTTGGGAATTTGTGATGAGGAGAGAAAGATGATCATCTCAGCCATGAAAGTACGTGCTGGACACTGGTACAAATGCCCTAATGGTCATGTCTATCTTATAACAGAGTGTGGAGGGGCTATGGAGAGTCGACAGTGCCCTGATTGTAATGCTACTATTGGTGGGGCCAGTCATAGATTGGCAGATGGCAACCAAGTGGCTTCAGAAATGGATGGCGCACTGCATCCTGCTTGGTCTGAGGCCAACAACCTTCTTAATTTTGAACTCTGAAAGAGTACAAGTTCTTTCCTCTGAAAGAAAGAAAGCTCAAGAATAAGGAGGAAACAATGCCACCTTGGGACAGAGCGTGGTTCCAGGATAATGAAGACTAATGACTAATATATATGCATGTGCACGAACAAAAAAGAAAATTTACTTATTTGCTAATCAAAGTATGTTCCAAACAGAAGTTGGAACTAATCAAACCATAAAGTGCCAAACAAGCTATGGAAATAAACAAAAATGGAACTGGAAATCTATTCATCATAAACAAATCAAGCTTAGCGCAGCCCCTGCGTCAGGCATTGTTGGTTCACCTCTGATGGAAGCACAGTGCTCGTCTCACTAATCCTGTAGACCAGGAGGACCCCAGTGGAATAGAGAGGCAGGAAGTGGAGGAGCGTCATCCAAGTGCGAGAGAGAGATCAAGGGCAATGTGCCCTCTGGTGGCAATTGGTGGAAAAGAGCTGGGGTGACGGACTTAATTACCAAGAGAGGAGACATCTCTCTGCCACAATAGTTTTGCTTTGCAGGCCAAGCTGCCATCTTTTCAATCCCCACCATTGGGTGCAAAACCTGTCAAACATAAAGGCTTGAGTAGTTTTGCAGATACTTTGAATAATAATGTAAGCATAATGAGAAACGTGTGTGCCCAGGTGTAATTTAAACCTTCCATTTGTAGAGTTGAATAAACCAAATGCTATAGTAATTTGGTCTTAAAGTTAGTGTCTTATAGAGGTCTCTACATTTGTCTTATGTTGGTATTGTGTTGGCTGCAAGGAAAATGATTTGAAATGATCAGAAACTTGCTTATTAATGTTCTCTTGGAAGTGTTTCATCAGCAAAGTTTGTTTAGGTCCAGCCTCTTTTCATAACACCGGATACTCTTAAGATACAGAAACTGTGTGATGCAATGTCATAAACACAAGATAACCCTGCCGCTTAGAGTAACCAAAATATTTATGGTAGTTAACGTGTTACCTTTGAGCCTCCTCGCGTTCAATGAAAACCATGTGTCTTGGATAAATAATAAATTAAAGGTTTGTTTCAGAGTTAATCTGTTTGTGTACATAGTTGTGCTACGGAGATTTTGCTTTTAACTTTTACTAGTGCACAGCATAATTGCAACATATTTCAGCATGCCAGCTATTTCCTGCGTCTTAGAAATACTGGGATGTAATTATCCAGACATTTCACTGCACACCTCTGAGAAAAAAAAGTATTTTGATGTGCCATGTAATTGCTCTTTATTGTGTATCTACCCCTAATAAAAATATAATAATTTTGAAGTCCATTCAGTCTCATTCGGATTTTGTGTTGTGTTATTGACCCACTTCTGAGTCATCTTTGAACTCTGCATAAGACTTTAACACAAACTTAGTTTTAATTGTTTGCCATCACACTTTGATTGAATGTCACTTCTCTCTTTTATCTCACCTGCCACGCTGACTTGTCTACTTTCAAATATGACACATTTCTACCTTGTGTTGGCATCTCTCCTCTTTTCCTGGTCACTGATTATTTGGGCTCAGTTAATATCATTTTCATATCCTACTGGATTTAACTGTTCCAACTAGAAAGCAGAAAGCCACACACAAAGAAACTGACAGTTTTACCAATTCTGATTTATCTTGATTCAATATTCACTATTTAAAATATGTTTCTTTTTTAAATTAATTCTGGGATATAGTGAGCAGATATGATGGGGCAGTAGGAGCCTTGCCCACTCCAATTATACATGAGCCTGAGCCACGGTAACTTTTAATAGGTTCTGAGTTGGGTAATATGTCAGCCACACAACCTGTGGTTTTAATTGGTGCCTAATTGCAGTGTGGGCAGTGCATTGATAAGTTATTACCATGGTCCTCTCATGAGATACCAGCCAACTGCTCACAGGACATGTACATGTCATCACATCAAAACTTTGATTAAGGCAGGGGGAAAATCACAGGCCCTGATCACATTTTGGTTCAGCTTCCAGGCTGATTTAAATGTAAATTCATTTTATTTCAGTTCCTCCCATCTTGACAGTGTCTTGATACAGGGGCAGGGTGGGAATTGAAGGGAAAAGGAGCGATTCTGCCCAGGTAAGCATATTTACTTTGTGAGTGCTTGATTATAAACTAATTTGAATAACTGTGTGAAAGCCAATTTGGTTTAATTGAGCTCTACTCATCTGAACACCTGCAACTAGATTGGTGACTGACATTAAGTTATTTTGCCGCAATGAGCCCCAAAGTGTTGCTTCAACTGCTTCATAATTCTGGATTTACCTGCAATTTTTAATACAACACCTTATGCCATGTGCTTTGCAGAATATGCAATGAGCTCAGCTTGGAGTTTCACAGAGCAGCACTGAAATATGGCCAAGCAAGGGAATATAATACCTGGGCTAATCCATTCTACTCTCCCGTGCCTGTGCACTGTGACAAACGTGGTTTATTACCATTACCATCAGTGTATGATTATCAATATGTATTAGGGCATCTCACCATCAAGCAGAGCCCCAACAGGCCATGACAGGTCTAAAACAAACTACGTTTGTGCTCCATTGAATGAAAACATTAGGCAAAGATGCAGCTCCCCCTGGTGCCACTGCAGCACACCTGAATCTGCCCCGAGGGGTTGAGTGGGTATTTGTTTTAGCAGAGAGCAGAACACACGCTGTCCTTGCCGCTGTGTGTGTTTATTGTGCACGTAACTCACGTTACTGCATCATTTGTGCACCGTCAAATAATCCTTTTAACAAATACAGAGAGACTTTTGGTGAGCACACATTTGTCACTGCCCTTTGAAGCTGGTAAATCAGCAGAAGATGATGATTTCACTCGGACTGGGGTAAAGACTGCAAGAGGGATTGAAGGTAGAGTAAAGTGTTAAAAGAGTCATTGTTTATGAAATCATAATCATCTAAAATGATAGAGTTGTCACATGCACCATGTCTTACTAATAAAAACTTCAGTCAGTCAATGTTAATGTACTGTATACAGCACTTTTTTAAATCAGTTATTTAAATCAGATATTCAGGCATTTACGTATGTCGTACTTTACATGTGTTTACATAAGAGCTGAAACAATTACTTAATTAATCGAATTACTAAATTAATCGTCAACTGTTTTGATAATCAATTAATCGGTTTGAAGCTTTTTTTCAGTATTAAAACAAGATTTCGGATTGTTTCAGCGTCTTAAATGTGAATATTTTCTTTGTTTCTTTGATTCATTTTAAGAAGAATCATTAAAAACTGAATCTGTTTGGTTTGTGGACAAAACAAGACATCCGAGAACATCATCATTTCCAGGTTTGACAAACACTGATTACTCGATGAATCATGAAAATAATCAACAGATTCATCGCTTATGAAAATAATCGTTAGTTGCAGCTCTAATAATTAAAAAAAAGGTTTTGCATGCAAATTGTAAGATAAATGCATACAAAACACAATATAATAAATAATTTCTAAAAGAAAGTTAAGAACAATTAGTATAGTATAAATACCAACAACTATTACACAGGGAAAAGCTAACTGAATAGCTTCATTATACATCATTTTTCTCAGCCACCCAGTCAAACATGCATTTGCTCCAACTTTGCAACACACATAGGGAGAAGGAATATGTGTTTTTCACACGAGTAGACATATTACATATTAATTGGCTAAATCCACTTTGCATTTGTGATGAATAATGCAGAATTTGAAGTTGGTGGGAAAAATCCTCCAACCCAAAACCAAGACTTAAAATGATCACAAAGTTCAAAATGGCTGATTTTTAAATTGTTTTGCTCTATGAGCATACTACGTATGCCTACTAATTTTTATTTTATTACTAGTATTAAAATAACTAATATTTCTATTATTATTATTAGACATTAAATGCTATCTCCATCCTGCTCATTTTTCAGCTTTTACTCAACCATCTTCTTAAACTGTCACATGGAGGCAGCATCGTCACTTCTCACCACCACCGTCCTTCTAAATGCAGTGTTTATGAAGTAAGCAGAGAGTGTGATGCAATATGTGTGGCTGGAAAGAGCAGTTTAAAGCCACAGCATGTCCTATATGCCAACTAAAATGAGAATTTTTCTGTTTATGTTTTACCTTAAGCAGATGCAGCTCCTCACATGTGGAACGGCTTCCTGCGAAAGCAACGTTTGCCCTTGACCTCCTGTTTTATGTAGCATTCTTAGAGGTTTGTGGACTTTATTCCGTGATGCACTTGCTCTTGTTGTTTTTAAGAATGTTCTCCTATCTCTTGTCCTTGCCCTTTCCCCTTATTTTATTTACCGGGCGTGTTTTGTAAGCTGGGATATTTGATAAAATTGTGCGAGTAAAAGGTCAGCACCTTAGATCAACTCTATCACGGGGAAGACAAGAAGTGTTGAGAAATGATGAATGGCTGTCTAAGTCTAAAACTTTCAAGTTTAAGTACACCCTTAAGGTTTTTACACGTTTTCCTTTCAGCTTCTCCCTCCCTGATTTGGCAGATATTTTACGACAGATGTCCTTCTTGACACAAACCCTGGAGGTTTGTTTGCTTGGGACGGGCACTAGGAGGACACTGGATGTGTCTCCGAGACTTGAATCCACCAGGTTGCACTAGGTTTCGAACATATTATTTTAGAAATTGTCGGGCCACATTGGCTGAGACAGCCTGACTCTATATGTAGCCCCATAAATATTTTCATTTCATGCGTGTGTTTGGGTCGTCGTTTTTACACTGAACATGCATAGAAGTAGGAAAAACGTGGTGACAGTTATGCTGTGAACAAGCTGTTTGAACAAACATGCAGCCCCTGCTGTGCTGTAATGTAAATGTGATAGAATGTTGCACCATGTGCCCATATAAATGTGTGTGTATGAAATGGTGAATGGCAAAACTATAGTTAGCGTTTTAGACGTCATCAAGACTAGAATATATTTATTTAAATAGACAAAATATACAAAAGTCAATTCTTGTCTGCCAATGGTTCTAGTGTGGAACTTCATCAACCGACATTTGAACATCTTGCTATGATCATTTTCTTAACCGAGTGGAGATGTTCTGCACTTTAAGCACTGTGTGAGTAGAGAAAATGAATTTGGACAGCTGGGAAGGCACAGATAGTTACATTGTGCCAAGACAGCAAAACAGGATCTGGGGGAAAAGCCATTCAAAAGCCCTCTGTCAGTCCCTTTAGTGACAGAACCGCACTGTCGCTGGCAGAGAGCACTCTCTCACCTGATCACCACTGCAGCACCATCTGATTATGCTTAGGTAGCATCCAGTACCCATTACATGAGCAGATAAAGAGATAATGAATAAATGAAAGATGCACTCATTAGGTTTCCTGCATTCGCACTTGTTCACAACTTTTAAACAATGATGTTTTTTCTTCCATTTTTTAAACCAAGATTGGATGTTTACTCCTGTTTGTGCCAAGTGCTGCTCTCCCAGACTCCAATTCTTAACTGATGGTATAAATGTGATGTCATGAAAATGTTATTTTTCCTCGCTTCCTAAAAAATAAAGGAATGAAAGTCTGTCTCGCTAAATTGATGTTTACAGAAGAGACGAGGGGCACGTTTTAAAACACTACAATAACGGGGTATCAAATTTATTGTGCAGTTGGCACAATAAATGTGATGAATGGTTCCCCGGTGCACAACTGTTAGCACATATGTTGTTTCAACATCTGTTCAGTCATCAGCTGCTCTGCCACTCTCAGCGTTGTTCGTCTCACATCATGTCTGCGCAAAAGGCGGCGGGGGGTGTAAATAACATTAGCTTTCTCCTCCTCACGGGGGCCATTTGTGGGGGTCAACAAAACTCGTAACAAGTGGTAGTCTTGTACAGACCACAGCGGTATTATGTCACTGTGATGTGTTCAAAATATGACACAGAGGTACTGTTGTGTGGAGGCGCAGAATGAGGGAGTGCTGCTTCCAGGAGCGTCATGCTAATGACCAGGGATACTGCAACAGGGAATCTACAGTTACTGCAGTTACTGCAGATTGCTGAGAGGGACACACCCAAAAATGTCTCATTGAATCAGCAACAGCAATTCTGAAATGTTATGATTAGGAGTCTGCAATGCAATTATGTGGAGACTGTAATGGCACCCTAGTTGGAAACCCTCGACAAGGCCCAGTGACAATAGCTTGCTTGAGTGTAGCTCCACCATGGGACAATTTTTGACTCGAACCCCCCACTTTGTCCACATGAGGGTCACTGGGGCGAAGGGCGGAGTATGCCCTGGACAGGTCGCCAGTCCATCACAGGGATACTTTTGGCACGGCACGATTAAAGGCGACATAGATCAGAAGCTCCAATTAACGCTGCGTTTGTGTGTGTATCTGCGTCATTACCTCATTTATGAAACCCTAAAGTTTCAGAACAAACAGTTCAGCCACTGCTGAGAAAATAGGGTTTTATTGTTTTCCTGGGCTCTGCGAAGCGGATCGGCACTTCCCTATGCTGATGATGTCATCAGAAATCCTTACCACTCCTCTCACCACCGTAGCGCCTCCTGGTGCGGGCACTAGTCCGGGCCCATCCGGTTGCGTACATTCAACCGCAGAAGAAGAACTACTCTCGTTGTAGCTGCTGAGATGCAGAGCCTCCACCGTGCCAGAGGGGGAGCTGTGTATCAAAGAGCTGGCCTACCAATTACGTCACTTCCAGGTACCTGGCCAATCACAGGACAGTGGGAAAGCTCTCGTTGGCTGGCCAATCACAACACAGTCCACGTTCTGGGGGTGTGATTTTGGTCTGAAACAGCACGGCTGACGAGAGCGTCAGTGAGGAGATATTTTGATCGGCTCATTTGCAACGACTGGGAGGTTTTTAACCATGAAAACAAGTTAATATATGTAAGTAGATCTCCATAACTAACATATATGTGCTATACCAGCATTCGATGTCACCTTTAAGTTGCGTTGCCACTAACATAGTACCCTGGTACAAAGGTACTTTTTTTAGTACGTGCTCTTGCGAGGTACAATGTGTGACGTCGCCAGACTCCCGGGCCACTGATTGGTCAGAGTGCCGTCACAGGAAGAGACATCCGGCACAAAAATCAAGCTGAACAATGCCGAACTGTAGATCAGTTAAAAAGACTTAACAATCCTAAAAACACGGGTTCATCTCCAACAGTTATCAGGGAAATGTCTAAAATTTCAATATTAAACCAAGGAGTCTGGTGTATTTAGCGACAGCACCGCTCATCACGAGCGGCATCACAAACCCTGCCGCTGTATTTCAGTCCAGTGACTGTGTCAGACGGAATCTGTGCTCCGGTCATGGAGGAAGTACTGAACAAATATTTCATGCTTTACAAGTCACTCATTTGTGTGTGACGCGTGTAAAACGAAGTCACCGCAGTTTCATGCAGCCGTGCAGTGTGGACTCCGCCCACGTTGAGTAGGGTACTATTTTTGTAGTGGAAAACCAAACTAAACCGTGCCGTGGCGAGGCGAGCTGGGACCATAGTGGAAAAGGGCCAATAGAGAACCCACACACACGAGGAGAACATGCAAACTTCAAAATTCAAAGTTGTTTTTTGCCAGGAATTTTTTGAACAGTTTATTATTTCGAAAATTAATTAAACTGCCTTTGAAACTACCATAAACATGCACCACTGATACTAAAGCCTTGAAGGACTTTCAAGGACTTATAACAAACTATAACAAACACACGTCAAGGCTGCAGCCAACCAACCAAAAGTTTTCTTGATCACGCACACCCTTTGGAAGGATCATTGTGCCGAGATGAAGTGGCGGTTAGCACAGCTGGCTTTTGTACACCGCCTTTTATGCAATTTCACCCACTTGCCTTGGGCTTTATAAAGGCATTAATCTGTTTCTTGGATTGGCCAATCACAGAGTGAGTTTTCTGCTTGAATTGGGGCAGTGGCATCAACAGAGTTGTAGAAATAAATGAAAATGACTGAAATGACTTTGTTCTGACCTGCCTGTACTTGAGAGGTTAATTGTGATGTGGTAAAAAAGAAATAAGAAATCCTTTTTTCTTTTTTTTCAAACAAGAAGGAAGTGCTTTGTGAAGCACTTAGAAAGCACTAAAAGTATATTTCATAGTACAGCTCCCTGCTACTTTGACAACATTTAAAAGAGTGTTTAATATAAGGAGTAGTATTCATGACGATAAAGTCTCAGCACACTTAAAGGTAAAGATTATCCATTCGTTGGAAATGTAAACAACACACTTCCAGTGTTCCAAAAATGTTGTTAAATGAATGACAGTGAATGGCCGGCTCACTGGCCGCAGTCCCACCATCCCAACAAGCACAGGAAACACAAACGTGGTTTATAGACTATGGACAATGACGTCTCTCTAACTGGCTCACTGCTCTCTGTCCTGATTTACAAGTGTAATGACGCTGCTTTCTCATACCATGCACATAATAAACAATTGGACATGGCTCCTGCTCTCCAGCTTGCTCACAAGTGAGAGACATCAATGTCTGTCTGTCTGTCTGTCTGTCTATCCATCTGTCTCTCTGTCTGTCTGTCCGCCTGCCCATTAATCATGCCCTTCTTTGGCGTCCGGCGTCCTTTGTGGACAAAGAACAAAGCCTTAGTGGATCACATCATCTACCATGACATTAAGTAATAACACAGAAGCAATTCTGTCGACTCAGCACACACCCACTGAGGCACTGAGTAAGAGAGAGAGAGAAAAAAAAAAAAGTTGAGCAGTGCAACAGATTAAAAAAGAAAAAATCCTGTGCGGCGTCCGAGAGTGGGGAAGTTTTCCATTTTATTTTTCATTTTCATTATCTGTCTGGCGAAAGTATAAATGCCAGGAGGATTAGAGAAATTACATGGGCTCTCGCCTTTCCTGGCCCGGTGCTTATCCTCCTCTCTGCTTATCTCTCTCACTCTCTCTCCTTCTTACCTTCTTCCCCTCGCTCTCTCCATTTACCCACCATCTTTGCTCCTTCGCCCCGTCCCTTCCTCTCTTTGCCCGTCTCTATCAATCTCTCATATGTCATAACTGCTCTGTTGCCTTCTTGCCTTGGCTTGCTCCCTTGTGGCACCTTCACATTTTCTCTGTCTCACAAGCTCATATTTGTGTTTCCCTGTGCTTCTCCTCTGTTTTTGTGGATGCATTGCTCTTGCCACCACCACCACCACCGGCACGCCTCCTGTGGCTCACACCGGATCAGCATGACTGGGTCTGGCCTCATGGGTCCTGATGGCCAACCAGTTCTCAGCAAAGAGAAGTGTCCTGAGGAGTATCCTGCTAATCCACAAGATCTATTACAGATAGCAGGGCTAACATAGGCGACAGAGATTAGAGGGGGCAGACACTAAAGTATTGATTGGCCCTCTTATCCTGAGGCCAGCCCATCAGCAAGCTCATGTTATAGCATGCTGTAATGAAAGTCAGTGAGCATGTTAAAGCCAGCAGCTCAAAATGCATAAAGGTCTGTCTGAACTCAGGGGAAACTGTTGGTACTGTAGAAGCATGCACCAAAGGCAGGGGGTAGAGTTTCTAGTGGTGTACCACTTGGAGGTTAACATTCACGTGTTACCCTCTCGAAATAAATTGTGCCTCACAGAGGCTCACATTCTCCTAAAAGGGAAAACTACTTGTATTTCTACGCAAGGATGTTTTTTTTTTGTAATATACTATGTCATGAACTTGTGTTTTAGTGAAAACTGTGAGGGATTTCTCTTTTGCAGTCACAAAAAAAACTGTAACCACTCAAAGGACACGTTTGTCGCTGGAGGTTATGCGGCACAGTAATTATTTTCTTTGCTTTATCCCAAAAGATATGCAACATTTTCCTTTTTATCCTTTTTGGAATTTGATAAACGTCGGAACTGCCAAGGGTGAAACACTAATCAAACTGAATACTGATGGTGGAAGTCTAATCAAAATGAAATGAAATTATTGGAGAAGCTTCAAATAGTGTATGTTTGCATTGGATCAATGTCCTTTAACTGCTGGTTATGACAGGAACATACACAGCAGTGGCAGTATGCATGTTCCAAGCATAGTTACTGAATTAAGGCACTCATGTTCATCCAAGTACTGCTATGTTGTCTTGAAATACAAGTCCAAAAATGCAAGAGTAGAAAAATGAGTCTCCCTTTTATGGGAACATTCTAAATTGTTAGTTATTTACATACACAAAACCTTTTCTTATTGGATAAATACAGTGATCCACAAATAATCCCTTGTGGCATAATAATCTTGAATGGAAAATCTGTGAGTGTTTCACAGAACAGTTTGATATGCAGGAGCAGTAACATTTATTTTAATTGGACCTTATTGAGATAATATTTAAGTGTCATGTACATACAAGCTGCGCCACATATAAATGATTAAAATGAACAGTTGTTCTCTTTCTTTCTTTCAAATGTGTACAATCATCCATGGAGATGTGGAATGAGGACATGTTCTTGGTAAAAAATGAAAGAAAAGAAAAATCTCCTATCTATTTAAAGGCTTTTTATATCTGGCCTGGGTTAGAACTCATGCCTCTGTCTGCGTGCTTGGAAGAAGCAGCCCACCTTTCCCCTGGGTTTAGCTTAATGCAATGGATTGCCAACAGCACTCTATAGTTACAAGGCCTTCACTAATCACACTATTGATCCTGTAATTCCACCCATTTGAAACTCTTTAGCTCAGTGGGTGGTATCAATGAATAAAGTCCAATTTTCCTTTTCTCCCCTTGTTCGCAGAGGCACCTGGTGTCTCTGGGGAGGTGATTGAGACTTGTGTGCCTTCTCCACATCACAGCCTGGCTTTCTCTTTAGTATTCAACGGCTTCAGACTCCACCGGAAAGTCTGAGGCTTTGAGAACAAGCATAAATGGTGAATGGCTGCACATCCTTCCTTTCCCTTTGACTGCATGTTTATGGAAGTGCTGTGTTGTGCTCTGTTGTTCTATCTTTTTGTTATGCAAGCAAAGATCGGCACATCAGTGCAAAGAACTGAGATGCGGGAAGGTGTAGAATGCGAACTCACGTGGAATATCAATAGGCAGAGTTATGGTCTGGTTTTCTCGAGACGGCAGAGGATGCTCCGGTTTTGTGGCACGTCGTCGCAAAGAATTAAAACACATCACACATCTTGTTGTTCCGTAAGCTATTGGGTGATTATACATTGTCCCCGTGTGGTTAGTTAGTCTGTCATTTTGTCAGCGCGTAAGATTAATTCTGACACACCTCTTTGACAATAATTGTGCTTTACAACAATAGAGCAAATTCAGCAATTCATGCCCTTCTAAGAAAAAAACAGCCGGAAATTTATGACATCACTCTCTGCATGTGTGTGTGTGTGCAGTCTGCAGTAGCGTAGATGGTGCAAAGCAGCTAAAGGTGGGTTTGATTTCCCTGCATTATTTTATTGACCCTTTTCTGTAGATCAACAACAAGATAAGCAAGTCCCAAAGTCATCCCGTAATGTCTCGTATGCCTTTTAATTAGACAAGCCACACTAAAGGAGCAGAAGTGGGAAGGAAACATATTGCAGTGAGAGATGCCAAAGCACTTATTCCTGTTTACATATTGTCCTTGAGTAGCTGTAGGTCTGAGAACAGCCATTTTTAGGATTAGAAGGGCATGATGAGGAGGTGAGTGAGGGTGTGGGAAACAAGGAACAAGAAAATAGCTTTGGAGAAGGACAGAAGAGAGATAGTGTGTTGAAGATTATATAAATAAAAAGAACATGATTCATATTGTAGTTTTCAAATGGATTTACGGGAAAAGATTTGTAAAATGTTGAGACCAGGATAAAAGTACTTTCAATTTAAAAGCATAGAACAAGGGCCTGCATGAGTGTGGGTTTTCTTCCCACAGTCCAAAAACATGCAGATTTGGGGATTGGACACTTTAAATTGACCGTAAGGGTGAGTGTGAGAGTGGATGGTTGTTTGTCTCTATGTAACCCTGCGATGGACTGATGACCTGTCCAGGGTGTACCCCACTTTTCACCCGATGCCAGCTGGGATTGGCACCAGCGACCCTCACGTGGAGGATAAAGCGGTAGAAAGTGAGTGTGTGAGTGAGTGAGTGAGAATCCACTGAACCGGAAACATGGTTTCCTTTCCCACTTCAAAAGTAAAGTGGCCTGAAAGAGGTTGTAGACTGAAAGCCGCACAGGCAGAAAATGACAGTTGACAGTGTATGACATGAATATTGTCGGGCCTTTTTTTTAAAGCACATTCTGATTGACATCAACACCTAAACTAAACCTGAATTTTGTGGGGAAGCCTTGAGGCCTTCTAGGACAAGGTTTGTGTTTAAACAAGCATGCATCCTTCACACAGTAATGATCCTTTAGAAACAAATTTTGATTTTAAAATGTAATTAAACCACATTTTTCTGGTGAAAATCACTGTTTATAATCGAATAATATGATTTGCTGATCCAGGTGCATATCTCCAATTTAGTGTAAGCATTGAAATTATACATATTGTGATATAAATCGACAAATCTACTGCCTCTCTATTCAAACACTGACTTTCTAGGTCGCTTCACACCCAACCCAGCTCATTGTCCCCTGCAGACTTCTTTTATAAATGGGTTTGTTTCGATGTTTTGAACTGTAGGTACCAAAACTGTATATAGGAAATAGAATTTGAATGATTTTGATAAGACCTGCTCCAGCTTTTATGACAGTGTGTTACTGACAGTGTTTTTTAGCCGTCTGTACCAAGCCTCCTGCGGGATTTTCATCTAAAGCTATTATTAGCCGTAGAAGCTCACATGGATCTGTGGACAATGAAGGGTCGCCATTGTTTGGCCTCTCTCCCTCTCTGTCTCTCTCTGTGTCTCTCTCTCGTACACACTCACACAGCACTAGAGTTTATGTGCCGCTTCCTTTTCATAGTGTTCAAAGGAGATAATACCACTCAACAAACCCCAACTGTACGCCCCTTCAATCTTTGTCATGTGATTGTGCGGCTGTGGTCCTCCCTCTCTTTGTGCCAACTCACCCTCGTCCTCTGTTATACGGGGCACTCTTTGCATTCAACCGCCGGTCATTAATGTTGTCCCAAAGCAATAAGCCTTTGACTGTGTGACCAAACAGTTGATGCTTGATAAGCGTAATCCTTGCCTGTG
Source organism: Solea solea (assembly GCF_958295425.1). Taxonomy (NCBI): domain Eukaryota; kingdom Metazoa; phylum Chordata; class Actinopteri; order Pleuronectiformes; family Soleidae; genus Solea; species Solea solea. The sequence goes on along the minus strand of NC_081139.1, from coordinate 8,058,293 downwards.
TTTTAGTCCCCTCAATGGTGCTGCGTGGGCTGCAGGCCCTTCATAAAGCAGTTAGCACTAAATTGCTCACTCTTGCTTGCCTTTTGTCTCTGGATTTGTCAAACACTTTGAGCTGCTTTGCAGTTCTGAGGGCAGTGGCCTCAGTGGGATGGAGTTTACTGACTGCTATGCTTTGAAGCTCTGCTGGCCACACAGAATCAGGCCCTTTTCCATTTGTTTGTTGTAAAAGTTCACTTACTTAGCTTCTTCCAGCCACGCAATGAAGTTCAATCTCCTAAAATTGACCGGGGAGGCTGTATGTGAGGACACAATGTGAATTATGCTCCTACATGTTTTGGAACTTCTCATGCCAGCATCACAGACACGTTTATTGAAACTTTGAGACCGAGGGAGAGAAATCCTGCCGGAACAGGAGGCCTCTAATACAGACAATCTCCACCTGCTTTCGTCACTCATGAACCTTTAATGCCCGAAAATGGCTTGTGTTTTAAATGGGATGAAGTTCCTTGAGCTCAACAGTGTTCAACACATTTTACAAACAACTCACGAACTTGCACTCAAATTACAGGAAATAAAGAGGTAGAGGAACTAATTATGCAAATGTCTCAACACATTTTTCATAGTTTAAATGAAGTATAATTATATTTAATTTAACAGCTACTGTTGAAATAATCCGTTGAAAGGTATCACATGAAAAAGGTGGAGATTTCAACTGCAAAAAAAAGACGTTTCGTCAGTGTAGCTTTAAAAATGGCTTCATTTCTTTGGGTTTTGAAATAAGCATTTCTTTATGTCTGTCTATTATTCTCTGGCAAGGCTATGGTCACCCACATTCAACTAGCTTTAGCCACAATCCCATTAATCGCATTAGCAGTCAAAGGAGAAGCAGCCAAGTTGGATTAATTGCCCTGCACTATGCAAAGCAGGCTAAGTGTAACAGGAATTCAATAGCAAGGAGGGCTGATGAGTGATTACAAAAACAGTCCACTTACTGCTCAAAGTTTAGCAAGACATTATCTCACAGTGGGTATTATCATCTATGTTCCTCCCCTGTAGAAACTGTAACTGCAGATGACGATGGCTGAAATGCCAATGCCTTGTTGTCAAATGATGTCAACATTCTGCACCATCACTCACTTCCCATTTGTGCAGACATGAGCCAAGCTAATACATCCTATATGTCCCCCCTGGGCTCCCATACATCAGCCCTTGTCTCATGAGAGAGGTTCAGGACGGAGGGATCATTTATTATTTAAATGTATAAAAAGGGTGGGGTGAGGTAGATTCTCATAAAGTATATTTTTCCTCAACGCAGTAACTCTTCAGCAAGACATTTGGATTAATATGGCTTTTATAAACAGGCCCAGTAGCTTCTTTGTTGAAAAATCTCCTTCTTCTTTCGGCTTCTCCCTTTAGGGGTCACCACAGCAGATCATTTTGCACGACCCCTTGTGCTCAGCATCTTTGCTGAAAAATACGGCCGTAAAATATGGAAATAGAACAAATTGAACACCTTGGTTGAAAAGTTAACATGTGATGTAAACAAATGTTACTTTTTAGTGCACACTGGTCACTATTTTCAAGGCTGACTTCAATGCCAACTGATATTAACTTTGAATAGAAGAGTGTATCATTCTGAGCAGAAAACACACCCACAGTCAAACACAACATCTATGATGTAGACATTCGTAATCCGTGCACTGCAGCGCTTCACTGTCACCTGTGGACAAACAGTCTGTTGTGTGATCAACGAGCTTGTGTTGGAAATCACAGCTCCGGCCTGGCCGACACAAAAGTATCTCATATATCTGGGAAATGCCTGCAATAACAGAGTGATATGAATAATGTACAAAGTACAGTATACAATAAATAACCAATGAGTTTTTTTGACCAGTCATGTGTGTCTCTCAAAAAGCCTTGGTTATTTCAAAAGGTTGCACACATTCATCAAAAAGGTGCTGGCAAAATCAGAAAGGTCAAGGTTGATGTTTTCGTTCTCTTGTTTGACAGATAATGGAAAACAGATTACTGGATTTACAGTATACTGTTTGATGAAAACACCTTTCTTCAGCCAGAAATGGATCATGGATGAATGTGGCATGTAAACACAGAGTGCAGATGTAACACCCTGCCTTTACAATCTATTGCCCACTCCTTGATAACTCTGCCAGAACAACCAAAACTGGCATGTGAGAATCTGTTTTGGCATCCAGTCTTGTTCTCTTGTGTGGGTTTCTGTTTCTGAGTCCTGATCTTTGTAGTCCGCAGTGACTGTGTTGTATGGCTTAATATCTTAGATATTTGATCTAAGGTTTTCTGAACGAATCACATGGATCATCCATAATACCTCAGTACTACAGCCTGAGGCAAACACCTATCACCCACTTACTACTGTTTGCTACCCTCTGCAAAGAGAAGCTGGAAGTTATCCTTCTTTTAACTGAGGAAAAGAGGTCAGTGAGGATCGCACTGGAAAGACCAATCCTCCTTACAATCTTACCTGCCACCCGTCCTATGCCTCTTGCAACATTTTGACATCCAGAAAAGTTAGTCAAACACACCGAGCTGCTGTTATGGTTTGGAATTGTTACTGTTACTGAACCTACAACACTAAAAAAGTCTCAACCAGAGGAGAAGGAAGACGAGGATTGGAGATGCATTCGTAAAACTGTAGACAGCTGAAAGTGGATAGGAGTTCTCAGACCTTTGAAGATTCCAGGACCTTACCTCGACACGTAAACAATTGTCTTGTCACTTGTTGCCAGTGGGTGTACACTCTGATGCACATAATGTTTTTTACAGTCAATTATTGTTGCCTCATCATGTTATACTTCTCCACTGTTGCTCGGAGCTGCTTCACTGCTACACGTTGACTTTCAATCCCTGCCTCTTGCTATCACATGAAAATAAACCAAATAAAATTGTTTATTTAAGTAAAACAAATGGTCGGAAATGTACAGTATGTGTGTGTATGGGATATGAGTACGGACAAAAATGTTTATGTCTTTCAGAAACGATCTCACAATCCAAAAGAGTCTTGAATCTGGGAAAAATACTGCCCAGTATTTTGAATTTAGATTTTAATCACTGTTTTAAATGGCTACACTTTTAGATATTTTACATTTAGCCCCTTTAGCCAACACACAGGAGCACAGAACAACTTCCCCTTAGTCCTCCAAAATTGTGCCACCATTGGTCCAACTGAAGGGTGACGAAAGTATGTCCCTTTGTCTGTTTCCTCATCTCCTCTTCTGCTTGGTGCACAACTTTCTGTGTGACACAAATCAGAAAGTACGGACAGTGAGAGTGACATCACAACCAACACTGGAACCACACAGGATTGTGACCTTAATTCCATCCTCTACTCCCACTACAGAAATGTGTACATGAACCCTTCTCCCAATGTCACTCACTCCAAGTACTCTAATGACACTGCTACACAGGGACTGCTTAATAACTCCATTACAGGGTGCAATTACTGCCAATTAAGTATAGACAAACAATAGGAAGTACTCAACATGCCACACTCATGCCTTGTCAGACAGGAGAGCTTCAAATATCTTGGATTATCCTTTTGACAACACAGTGACTATGAGCGCTCCCAGCTAAAAAACTCTGCATCATCTGCAAAATCAAAGCATTTTTCATTCCATTTATCCAGTCCCCTGCACTCAGCCTCACCTTAGCCAGTCATTAAAGCTAAGCCACCCAAACATTGTAAATTACCCGTAACCCCAAATCATCCCTCGATCCATATTTCACACGTCTGCCATCAGACAATATTGAAATAGAAATTCTCAAAAACGGATGAGAGATTTCTTTGGCAGAGGATTTGTTTCCGTCTGCCATAGCAGTGTGAAAACAAATTGCCTTGATGACCTTGTGTTGTCTGTCTGTTCCTTTACAAATGTACATATCTGGCATGAATGGTTTTATGTGGAATCAGTGTCACTTGTACATTTTGGTGTGTTTATTCCTACGTGTTACTGTTGTACAGGCAGCAAAACCTAATTTCCTGTGGGACTTTATCTAAATGTCATTAGATTAAAAAAAAAAAACAGTAACTCTGCAGCAATTCAGGGGAGGAAAAAAAATGAAGTAAAAGACTGAGAGATCCCAAACTACTACAAATATTATTGAGTGAATATTGAAACAACCTTGCGTAAAATATAAACCAACTGTGAAATAATCGAGTGCCAATTGGCAACATGAAACAGCTCATATTATTCAAATGACTGTGAACGTCTATCAACACGCACCAGAAGTACTGGATCAAAAGCACTTTGCAAACAGCACAGTGTGGTTTGAATTTGAGACGCATATAGTACTTTTTTTTACACACTATAAGCGGGAAAGTAAATAAATTTCACTGGTTTTACACTTGGGACCTAACACCAGTATCATCTGTGTACCATGAGCATTTACCTGATTTTCATTGAAAACAAATGTGGCTGTCTGGTTAAATTGCTAGCACTGCGACTTAATTGTCAGTGAGACATGTTTTATTCATTGTACTGGCAGTGTAGCCTTGCAGGTCTTAGGTGCCTGCTGGAGCAGCACTGTAATTCACTGAAAGTGTAGCTCACTGGAGGTAACAGCAATGTCATGTTCCTGACTAATTGCACTGTCAGACTCTTTATACATGTGACTGTGACCTCAGAGGGATCATCAATACACACACACACACACACGGAGAGAGCGAGCGAGCGTCTGGTCTCTTTAACGTGTTCCTGGATTAAATCTCCTTTGAATGTCATGGCTGATGATTCTAGAGGTGATGGGCCACAGATGGTTGCTCTCAGAATTACGGGTGTAACAATTCTCCTAATTGGTTTGGTTGAGACCTTTATTTGTTTTTCTATTTTCAACACTGTTTTTTGTGCTGGTAACCTCCCCTTTGCTGCAGGTGCGATGAGCACTACTGCACCACTGTCACATGACACATGTCATTCAATGACAGAAAAAGAAAAAGAAGCATTTCTCACAATAAAGTATTCCCATTCCCTTTGCCAGTGGATAGCAAATTAGCTATGTTAAAGAAGCACAATGTAGAATTTGCTCCCCCTACAGTTGGGAAAATGGTATTGTCTGTTACAACAATATATGTTGAGGGTAACATGCATTTGTTGACAAGCCAACATAACTGATGTTATGTGCAAACAACCATGTTTCTAGACCAGGTACAGCAAACTGACCCCCCCCCCCCCAAAAAAAGACAAAGGAACGATTGTGCTTTAGTTTGTAGCTTTAGTGCAGCTAGTTTTAACCTATACTCATGCACATTGTTTGCTGTAGTTCTTTGTGTGTCATCATAGTACTGACTTGAAACCCCAAGTGACCTACAGTAGTGCCAATGCCGACAATGCAGAGCCGCTCAAGCTTTGACGGGGGTGCCATTCACCCTCCTGCCCACCCCCCATGGCTCCCTGGGCGCAGATAAGTGCTAGGTTGCATGCAAAGGTCAAATTCACTCACAGTAATTGGTGTGCAAATTAAAGCTAATTTTAGTTCTACATTGTGTTGCTTTAATGGCTGGTTAATGCACGAAAATGACGCATGAAACGGGCCATCATTGCCAGAATTTTCACGTTCATGCATGTACTGTATCATATGTGCAACTATAGAGCTTGGCCTAACTTGAAATATGAGTTTTGTTACATGAGTTTAAGTGCAGTAATTTAGTGTAAGTACATAAGCCATGGCAGTTTACAGGTGAGTTACATATTTGTGTAATCCAGGATTTGGGCTGTGGGTGTGGAAAAAAACAAACACTGAGAGAAAAAGCCTTCCTTAACGCAGAAAGGCGCCCTTTTTTTCTCCTCATCACAGCGGGATCTCTCCTCATCACCTTTTTCCATATCACTCCACCATCTCAATCTCAACACTGCAAAACAAGGTGTGCCACTCACAGAAATAGTTCCTGATCCATCCCAAAGAACAAAACAACCACATTTAAAAAAAAAAAACTAAACAAAACACCCATTTAACCACGTCAACATTTTGAATTGGCCCTGAAAAGTAAATCCACCAAATAAATACATTTGTATTGCAATTTTTTTTCCCCTCACTGTTGTACATTTTACATTTTACATTTTATGTTCATAATATTTTCTTGTATTGCTGCTATGTCGAAACAATTTCCCCTTGGGGATGAATAAAGTATTTCTATTCTATTCTATTTTGGTCCTCGTTACACTCCACTCCTGACAGAACAAATCTGCACGGTCACTCAGTCCCACTGTTGTATACACGCAGTACACAGAAACAATCTCAAATGGCACAACTCAGGCAATATCTGCTTAATTGTCTTGCAAAAAGTCGCTTCACTGAACAACCAATCCTCTGGTTATCGGGAAGGAGCTGCTCTGACTTCTGAGCCACAGCCACACCTACACTTGAGATTTACAGTTTGTCAGAAAATACCCTTTTTTCCCCCCACTTTCATCTATTTTGACACATGGGCACTGACAAAAGCAGAAGATCCACAATTTCCACACTAAATCCCTGACCATGTATCCACTTGTGGGCATTGAATTGAAGTGTTGAACTAAATATCATCTGCTGAAATGAACAGCTTTGGGTCTTTGACAAACCAACAGAGCATGGATATCTGAATAAGATGCAAGACAACATCTGCTATGTAATGGATGCGGTTATTGAAAAAAAGCCTCTTTGACGCACATGAATGGTCCCATTAGGACTACTAACCTTGGTAGCGGTACAAACGCGCGTCATACAATGAGATAGGACGAACAAAAAATCCATATATCTGCACCTTTTTAATCCTGCTAGATTGACGTCTTCAGAGTCTCTCGTGTGATTTGTAACATATCAAATTTGAATGTAAACAAATTCTGCTGCTTTTCAAACAAATGAAAAAAAAAAGCATCTATCAGAGGGATATTTTTATATTTAGGAATGCCAGCAGCACTGCCAAAAGGCATATTGAGAGTAGGCACGCCTCTAGGCATGTTTGTCTGCCTCTTGGTCAGTTCACCATGGTGGTCTAGGCTGAAATACCTATTGGATATTTTGTCCCATACCAATTAATTTTGTGCACATCATTTTCTTGTACATTTTTTACTGTGGGTTTGACCAAGCGTTTCAAATGTTACCCTGCCATTGAAAGATTTAAGCACAGTTTCAAATTGCTTTTTGTGGAGTGTACTGTGTACGTGTGATTAGTTATTTACTAATCCAGATGCAAATCTTCACAGTTTAGTGTAAGCATTGAAATTATACATATTGTGATATGTATTGGAATTATACTGCTTCACTCTGGTCAAACACCAACTACTGCACTGAATGTTGCTATTAGCTGTTTTAGGACTAAGACAATAATTCGTTTTTTTTTGTCTTACTAAAATTGAGCTAGTCTTAGTCGGACTAACATTCCTGGATAGTGCGATTCATAGTCCGATTACTCCTGCATGTATACGCTTAGTCGGATTTAAGTCGGACTGGCGCTGTTGCTCTGTAGACTTTCTCTCTCCACTGCGTGAAACAATCTCCTTAATTCTGTGTCAGGTTTCACTACCACACCACACCCCCTCACTGCTCTGCACTCGCCCTTTATAGCATGTTTTTAAATTAGGCATTTGGCAGAGTTAGCTGCAGAAGAGGAGGTTTATTTACCCTTTAAAGCCCTCTTTCGTATTTTTAATGACCTACTTTTAACTGATGATTCTGGAAACTCTGCTATCTTGGTGCTCTTAGACTTGACTGCTGCCTTTGATACAGTAGACCACAACATTACTTTGTCTCGCCTTGAGTTGTGTGTGGGCATTAAGGGCACACCCCTTAATTGGTCCAGGTCCTATTTCGTCAAATAGAGGCTTCTCTGTTCATCTAGGTCAATATTTCTTGGCTTTTTCTCCTCTTACCTGCGGGGTGCCTCAGGGCTCTATCCTGGGTCATATCCTTTTCTCACTGTACCTGCTCCCCTTGGGGTCTATTTAAAAAACAACAACATCTCCTTCCATCTTTGTGCAGATGGTTTACAGATACATCTTCCCTTACCTTCAAACAGCTCAGCTCCCATTCAGTGGACTGTCTCAGAGACATACAGACATATATGGACAACCTGACCTCTTTCATGGTTATCACTGTGCCATTGGCCCGATAAGTTCATTCTGTCACTCATCTGTAAGGACTCTTAATGTGATTATGAACAGCACCTTTAAACCTACCTTCCCTTGAAGGACTTTGAAAGGGCAATTCTTCCCCTTTATTAAATCTTGACTCGATGACTATAATTCCATATATGTTCGTCTTGATCAGTCGTCTCTCTGACGCTTATAGGTTGTCCAAAATGTTGCTGTTCACCTTTCGACAGGGACAAAACGCAGGGAGCGGATCACTCATGCTCTGGCCTCTTTACACTGGCTCCCTGTCTATTTTAGGATCCATTTCAAGATTGTACAGAAGATAGAAGACATAAAGGCACTTATACAACTAGGATATTTTTAGGTTGGCTAACTGAATAGACGTTTTCAATAAAGAACGGAGAGAAAAAACATTATATGAAACATATTGCATGGAAAGTCACACAGCTGACCTTTAAGGACCTTTGTATAAATCTGAATTCATAATTGACTGTCATCACAAGACATATAATTCCATACCTGAGTAATTACACATGCAGTGATTACACACGTTTTGAAACAAGACATTCAGACAGGAGACCATCGCAATGTTATTCTGTACATTCTCACTTTAGTCTTGAAAATATGAGGTCAGACTTTAGCTGTGGAGGAGTGGGAGAAAGTTTCACAGATGCCTCATGAGCTCCTATTCTTTGGAGAACTGTACTTTTTATTCTCCAAGGGTTTACTGGGGGGGGGAGGGGGGGGGGGGGGGGGGTTGAGCTGTAACTGTTTCTAGTCTGATAAGAAGCAAGTGTGTAGACTGAAGGGCAAACTCAACTAAAATTGTTTGATCTCACTAACAGCTGATTTATATTGCTGGACTAGTCTAGAATCAAGATCTGCCCATTTACACTCATCAAATGAAGGAACAGAGACACGGACAGATGGAGAGAAACGAAACTGACAGATGAAGTCCAAAGTCTAATATATGCACTCCTTCCTCTTAGTTTTGATGATCTATGCCTCTTTTTTTCTCCTCCAACATCTGACCCATCACTTTCTGTCAAAGTGTCTTTCCACCTCTTTCTGTGTCTTTCTCTCTCTGAAAGGGTAGCTGAAATGCCACAGAAACACACTGGTCCTCATCTCTGTCTCCATACCGTCCAATGGCGTTATGGATTAACATTTGGGAGGATATATGTAGTTTAATAAAGCATTCACAGTTCCAGGGAATGAAAGGAGGCTCACCTCGACCGCCCACCTGGCTACATTATAAACCTCCACGATCTCTGGACCACGAGGCCTCTTTGGACTTGACATTATAGTTTACCGTCTGTTGAAATTATTCAAAACTTAGTAATGCAGTAGATGTCCCATGCTTGTTTACCTCCTGAAACACAATGTGCTCAAAACCTGAGTAAACATTTACTGAAATTCCATAGTACCTTTTTTTTTGCAGCCCTCTGAATAAATAACAGTAAAATAAATATGCAATTTCCAATTTTGATGGCTGTATTCTGCATACTGCAAGATCTCCTCATTCATTACCTCATTCTCTCTCTCTTACATAATGAACACGCACACACACACAAGCACCCGACCCACCCACATACATACAAACTCCCCCGCAGCCTGTGTTCACCCCACTGGCACAGGTGGTCTGCGCCTCACCTCATGAAAAGCCCGCCTGGCCCTACTGCCTGCGCAATCTCCCATGAGTCCCTATGTTTCCATTCTGAGCGAGACAGGAAGGAAGTTCAGTTCCGAACCTGATCTGTTCTGTTCTACTGCCGCTCGCTGCCATCTGGCTGCCCAACATTGCGTGGCATTACGACGATGTGTGCAGATGTAGAGGAAATCTGTTTGCCTCCATTGCAGGTTGTTTGGTTTAAGGATGGCAGGCTGGCAGATGTTAATGGTATGCATGTATGCACATATAGTGCAGCATATATAATATTCTGGCATCTGCAGCGGTGTATTTTTCATCAGGTGAAGGTTTCAGCTGACACTGTGTGCGCGCGCGTGTGTGTGTGTGTGTGTGTGTGTTATGATTTATTGGTGAATGGCTGTGTGTTGCTGAATCTGCAACTGTGCTCCAGTGCCAGCAACTGATCTTCAAAACAACAAGTTGTTCTGCATTAGCGGTGGGGGCCGAGGAGAAGAACGAGAGGAATAAGAAAGCAGAGAATTAAAGAGAAAGAGAGGGAGATCTTTTCTTTTTTTAACTTTGATAATGATACAGTGATAATTTATGGGTTTGTGTGTTAGTCAGAGGCAACAAGACAGAATGTAGTCTGACCCTGATTTTGTTTTGTTGTTTAACATCAGTACATATGGTGGCTTTACTACACAACAAACATTGACGTGTAAAGATGAACGTGCAGCCTTTCGTCTGCAGCCAAACACTGCAGATGCTGGAGCAGTAGTTTCATTCATCTTTTATTAACATGATTAGCACTTTAGCAATTACCACGTTTAGCTCCTTCACATCTTACATGGTATGGCTATTCAGATAGGATAGGACACAGTTAAGATATCCACTTTTTTGTGTACTTTTTCTTTGTACATTTTCAAAATAATACAATCTTTTTTATTTCAAGAATGTTTACAGAGTGAAAACCAACAACTTGAGTTTGTGTGTCTGAGAAAGCAACAAATGAAAAGTGCCACACCATCAGCTGCAGCAGCGGAGAGGAGACATTTAAAGCCGACAAACCCACAGGCTCACTGGACTGCTTATATTTCACTCAAAGAGAAAACAAGCAGATATGTTGGATTTGGACAAAACTGCCGAGGCCTCAGTGAGGGATGTTTGAAAAAAAGTGCAGCAACTGGCCAAAGTCGTCGCCCCGTCGTCGAGCAGCAATTAATATGCTGTATTGTGTTGCCTAGCAACATGGAGTTTTGTCCGCAGACCATGCAGTCAAATGAGTTAATGATGTACATGCGTCTCAGTATTTACTGCTGATTTATTCTGCTGCTCATACTATAAAAAGTGGTGGGGTGTTTTATTTATGTCACTTAATGTAAAGTCAATGCACACACCCAGTGGTGCGCTGCATCAATAATCAAGTTGCACATGGATTAACAGGCCGCACAACACCTCATCGGAATTAATTTAGGATATTCTTTACTGCGCTATTCATTTACAATTCAAGAACAGTAACATTTACTGTACATTTTAACTGGCTCGTTCATCTATCTGAGTGCACGTTTAGTAAAGCAAATGTATTCTATTTGGGCAATTTATTCAATTAAAAAACATTTTATTATGTAACATTAGCACTTTTATTCGAGTACATATTTGCAGTACTCTTGCATCTCATAAATGCTTCTCAAAAAGCTTCGGTTCACTTTTGTGTTTCTGTGGTTACCTTGTATTTTTAGGCACAGTATCCGTTCACACGATGTGCACATGACAGTAAAAGAGCCACAAGTGTAGACTCAGACACAGTGTTTGAAGCAGAACGCAGCCCTTTAATCAAAGCCAGGTCCAGTACATGGACAATCCAAACTGGCCAAACCAGGCAGAGGTACAAAACAGAGGCAGGTCACACATCAGCAAACACAGAGACTTTATACTGTGGGGAGAGGGGCGGGGCGACAATTAGAAACAGGTGTGACACATTAGGGCAGGTGCAGGTAATCACAGAGGCGGGAAGACTGAAGGACTCGTATAAGAAAAAAAAAAGGGACTGAACAAGGACGTGACACCTGTGCACTTACTGTCACACTGTGTGTCTTAAAACAAAGGTCGAATAATGAAGGTTTAACGAGAACCTGTCATGTTTTGGGGATTTGCTTCTGGAAAGACCAATTACGGTTGTTCAGCCCTTGACAAAGGATTTAAAGGACTCTGCATCATGGCCGAACGCACCAATAGAATTCGCCGACGGTGAGTCTGCTGTAATCAATAACATGCAAACCAAGGATGGATGGCGAGCTGTTATGGCCATAAAACAAAGAGCCACTTGTATTGACATGGCTATCCATACTACTCTACGAGCTCTGTCAGCTGCAGAGAGAATTTTTCTCTATTATTTATTTTTATCTTATTTCATGCCATGCTGCCCCTTGAATCTTTGGAATCTGAAGACTTCTTGAAAAAGCTGTTTCATACCTCCTCTTTAAGGAGTCTCATGGACAGATCTTTGTCACTGCATTGCAGAAGGTCCTCGCGGTGTTTGTCAAAGTACCTGTGAAAAAGCAACATGTATGAACATGATTAGCTATAAATAGGCATTGACAGGCTGCTGGATTATGCTTTAACATCAGGGGTTTATCAACATCACTTCTTTCCCTTTGTCATTTCTCAGATAATACTACTAATGCTACTATCTTGCTTTAAAATAACAAAAGGTACCACTATGAAGGAACACATATTGTTATTTATTTGAAGCATGTGAAACTGTGAAAATGCAGTCAAATCTGATAAACACATGTCCATCACTTGTAAATCAGCATCACTTCCTATACCCTAACATAAGATTGTTGGTCTCTCTATAGTACACCATCTTAATTTAGTGACTTCCAGATTTACCACATTCAGAGCCACGTATTGCTAACCATATATTATTATTATTTTTACTATAACTGCCATAGTAGCTACTCCCACCATCTTGTTGCCATTTTGCCTAAAACTTCCTTCTAGTATCTCCTGATTCTGTAGTCCACATATCGGAAAATCATGCCAGATGATACATTTGATGGAGGTGATGTGCATTGATTTTTAATAAGAGACGTCTTCAGCTTTTAAGATATTGCTTTCGCAATTAGAGCACCAGCATCAAGCCATTAGCCTGAGTGTTGCTTTACAGCTACTGTGTTTTCATTTTGGCATTTTCATAATATTGGAGTAAACTATCTCAGGCAGTGTATCCGACTCTTCCTTAAGTGCTTAACTGAGCGGGCGCCTGCTAATTGAAGTATATTTTGAGGTTCATTTCACATAATTTTTGTACCCCTTAAGCTACTCTAACCACTTGATCAGTAATGGCATTGAATCCAAGGGACAAAATATGCAATAAAATAGAGGCTGATGAGGAAAAGAAACACACACACACACACACACACACACACACCATGTGACAGAGAGAAGCCAGTTCTGCCAGTTAATACTTCAAGCCCACTTAATATTTATCATAAGGCTGTATTTAGAAGTCATGTTGCTCGATTATTGAAGGAGTTAATGTGAATTTATGAGTTACATTCATTTATCAAGGAGAAAAAAATCTGTCTTCAGAAATGTACAACACACAAATGTCGTTCAAGATGTGTCAAGATAATGATAATATTCTTGTTGGGGCCACGATTAATGTGTATTTGAAACTATCATGCACACTTTACATTTTTTTGTTTTACAAAAAGACACAGGGGCTAAAATGATCAGTATCCATATTCCTCCAGTAGGGGTTTCTTGTAAACTAATAATTCATTGAATTTTACTGCCTTTAAAGACCATGGTTGTTGCACATGGTCTACACTCGTGCATGGCACAAGAGTACTAGGGCATGTCCAACTCCAATTTTGCTTGTATACTTCCGCACACCCTCAATGGACCCAATGCGCACGGTGCACATGACGTGATTTGCATCATCAACGCTCACGCGTGCAGGCCCAGATTTTGGAACTGTGCGCAAAGAGTGTGTTAGGTGCGTGGGGGCAATGCATGTGCAAACTGAGTTTCCGGCAGAAAAAGCAGCAGATTCTCTGCTGAGGAGACAGATCTACTTGTGCGCCTTCCCGGTGGGTTGGGCTGGCTTGGTCAATGTGGTCAAATCCATGACAATAAACTTGGATGGAGAATAAAAAAATCGGAGCTTAAAAAGCGGTGTTTAAAATGGCAAAACTCAAGGAATATATATAACTCAAGGATAACGATGGGACAGGAGTCTTCCACTTTATCCTCCACTTGAGGGTCGCCAATCACAGCTGACAGGGCGGAAGGCAGAGTGCACCCTGGACAGATTGCCAGGGACAAACAAATAGAGATGAACGACAATTAACACTCACTCACACCTACAGTCAATTTAGAGTGTCCAATTAACCTTTGCATGTTTTTGGATTGTGGGAAACGCACGTGCACACAGGTAGAATATGTGAACTCCACACAGAAAGGCCATTGGTCGAACTGGAATTTGAACCAGTGGCATTTTTACGCACAGCGAGTGTGTCTGTGTGCTTTTAAAAAGCAAACATGTGGAAACTAGATCTGCAGATGCCCATAGATCAAAGTAATCAAACACTGTTGTCTATAAGTTACATTAAGGACTAGGTATCTTTGTTGCTAAATTGAAATGTATCAAATAGTGGAAAGCATTGGCTTCTTTGTTGGCGTTTCATTTCACTGGAATGATAACAGAGACCTCTGGTTAAGGCTGTGCAACTCCCAGGAGGAGGGAGGATAGCACTCAGGGACAGGTTCAAGGCAATGTCTTCTCTTACATGCCCACAATCACACAAAGACAGCTGATCTCTGTGCTCATTTGTAACCTTGGAATGAAGCATACGGTACTGCGAGGGTAGAGAGACCAAAGTAAAATATATTATAATCTGTAAGACCTAACAATCATAGAATTCATGGGTGGTCATGCCTGTGTGATTATGAATGTATTATTCTTTGTCTGCCAGATCTGTGATACTATGAAATTTAACAATATAGTTCCTCAAATGTTCATTAACATTTGTCAAATAATCATTCCCAGCCGTATTCATACATAATTGAGCTTTTAGAAAGGTTAGTTACCCAATTGTAATCAAGATTTCAAGATTTTCAATCACAACAACAGTCAATACAACAATACAAACCCTGATATTTATTCCAGATGCTTGGATGTTGTTTTGAACATTCTGTTGGCGGTATTAACAGATCTAGTTTCCGTCCCATCAACTGCGCGGAGAATTAACCAACATAAAACTTATAAACTGACGGTTTTGTTCAAGGAAATGAAGATTGCATAAGATGATCGAGGTGTACTAGTTTTTCTTAAACACAGTTGTGTTGTGTTATGTTTTTACTGCCTTAAGGACTTTAAAGCCCTCGATAAGCCGAGTAAAAGTCTGTCTCGAGGAACAAAGCATGTTTGACAGATGCTGCTTAATCATCCAAAGAAAGGTGAGGGAGTGTGAAACAGTGAGGGCTCGAGTTGCAAGAAGTGTCTGCACGTCCTCTCTCCCTTATCTGAGCGGAGACTTTAGAGTTTTCACTGAGTTCTAACACTGAATAATGAGGTGAGAAAAGAAGTCGGAGGGTGGATGGTTAAGTGTTTACATGGTTGATGTTTTATGTCACAGAGTTCATAAAGTGTGCAGAGGATGGCTGGGCTGCAATGAATGTGCACTCTCCAAAAGCCTGTTGTTGTTCACGCTCCAAACCAACAAAGTGGTTTTGTTGAAAAATATGGCTTGATTGGTTAAGTTTAACTAAAAGTAATATAGAAATGTAGCAATGAAGAAGCACACTGTCACAGGCATAACTTGGTCTGGAACAGTGATGTGTTCTCTCTGCATTTACCCAATCCTCTACCTTCCTAGAATTAGGAACAGTGAGCCCCTGGGGAGCAACGGGTGTTGGCTACCTTTGCTCAGCCTTTTGACCTGGCAGGGATTTCAACCAGCATCACAAAACATAATTTGAGAATCCAGTTTTATTGTTTGGAAACTTAACTTTTGCAAGACATGGTAGCATATTTAGCTAAATTGCCATTCATTTGTCAAATACATGATTCCAATACACACAGTTTGAAACAAAACCTTTAAAATGCCACAGATTAATGTTGATTGACACCGAATTTCCCTGCTTGCCCTTTCACAGTATATACCCTGCATATAGTCTGCTCCCCGAGAGATAATGTAAATCAGTGCATCCCTATTAATTACCAGTCCTTTTGTATATGCTGCACTATAGCTGTGGGTGCAATCTGGTACATGCAGCCAGGCAGAGCCTGTAAAACCCCTTCTGGAAGATTCATAAAAGTATAAACCACAGGCAACTCCTCCTGAGGGGCTCTTAATGGGCCTGTGTCTTTCAGAAAGTGTTAAAATGTAAATTATGGGGAATTTTACACTTCTCAATGACAACCAGGGGAATAGTGAGAGTCAGACCCAGGTTGGATCCCCATCGTGATAGCAGTGTTCCGACAATCTATTGCCAATAGCCAGGAAGTACCCACCGTGCTGTAACATAAAACCCACAGGATTGCAATAAAGGAGACTTTTAAAATATAAATTGTTGTATAAAGATAGACAACAATATACTGATTCTGTCTCCGGAAAGTTTAAAAAGCTTCTGCGAGAGAGAATACCCATCATGTACGTCTTCAGAATAGCAGCTTCATAGTCTCACAAGTACATTTATAGGCTTTAACAGAGCCATAACACTCAACTCATGAGTGGAATGACCAACTTGGTTTGGAAAAGTGCTTTTCACTGAACAGTTGTGATATTGGTGAGTGAAAGTTGATGTCGTTCAAATGATGCCGTACCAGTTATCAGTGGAAAAATGCCAGCAGCTCTCATAGAGTGAGTGGAGGAACTTGTTTATATAAACTGTCCAAAAACCAGGTCCTCGTTGCTACTGGGTAAAAAATAAATGAATATTTAAGCAAAATATTCTTCTTTTCACTCTCAGGTACAAACTTCTTTGTGCGTATTTTATTTGATAAAATAAGCAGTGTCTGTTTTATATTCATTTTTTTTTTTTTTTTTTTTTTTTTAGTAGACCCAATACAGCTCCATGTTGTCCCCTAGATTTGCAAAAGTGATTCACCGAAGACGGCACTCTCTCCCAGACGTGCCTCCACAGAGTAAAAGTTATAGTGTTAGTATGTGTGGGATACTCTCGGGCAAACAATAGGAGACACACACAACAAAGGAATCAATGCTAAAACGAAGAAAATAAAAGAAAAACAAGAGTAGTTGCAAACTAATACATGTGGAAAACTGTGGGGTCACTCAAAGCAGATCTACCTCAAATACCTGGATTTTCAAGCTGTTGTCATTCACTTTTAATATGATTTGCATAGTAAGTTACACTCATAGACACATGGAACAGATGGCCTAGTGGTCATGTATTTACATCCCATCCATATAGTTCACATAGAGTGTCCATAATTTGTCGTGTGTCCGGCTTACCTTTCATTTTTTTTTTAGCGTAATTAGCAGACGAATCGCTTGCCAACTCTGCCTTCCACTGAGACAGCGTTTGAGACGACTGCAATACATTGTGTAATGTAATGTAATGTAATGTAATGTAATGTAATATTTAGAAATGATATTTGCTGATCCAGGTGCAAATCTTCACCGTTAAGTGTAAAATATGGAAATTCTACATGTACATATACGGCCTCTCTGGTCAAACATCAGCAACTGCATTCAAATTTTGCCTTTGGCTTTCTTATATTTTCATAGTCTGCGCTTGCTCTACTGGTACAAGCTTTTATCATCCTCAGCTGCAACTCAGTGTCAGATTTCACTATCAGACCACGTCCCCTGCTCTGCTCCCCACTCTCCCTCCCTCAGCTCTCAGCCCACCTCTTGGCATTTTTCAACATCGGGCAGAGTTGGCCTCTGAAGAGGGGTTTTTGTTGCCCTTTAGGCTAACACGTAAACACTGCTGAAGAGCAGTGATAAGATTATTCCAAACATTAATTAGTATCCACTTAATATCTGAGTTTAAAACATATAACAAAACCAGGAGAACACACATCAGCGCCTTGAGGTGTAAAGATTGGCATGACAATGAGTCTTTTTCTCCTACATCTGGCCATTTGAGTCTGAGATGAATTTCAGTGTCAGCTCAGGGCCACATGTTCGAGTCTCATAACTCCTTTGTGAATATGTAATGGAGTGAAGCAGAAAAGAAGCACCGCCTGCTCGCCCACTCAACTCATTTCAAATTTTAAAAGAAATAATAAATAAATGTTGGCTGTTTTATTAACGCCCTTCATCAGGGTTGGAAAAAAAGAGCTTTGCACAATTTATTGAATAAACATTCGATACAAGCTGTCGGATTGGCTTGAGGTTTGTTTAAAATCATCATCCGGGTGTAGAAGCCACTAATGTATCAAACAATTTTGAGTTCAAGTCTGTAGAATTCAGTGACATTTAGAAACATGGTTGCATATAACGACCAACTCATTTTGATATAAGAAATTAATACATGTTTTTTAATTGATCTACACTTCAGCATTGTTCAATTTGATTCCCATGTTGGACGTCGTGCTCAGGGGGGTGTGTGAGTCATCCTTTTTTCCTGTGTTTGCTGTGTGCTTTGTGGCTCCGCCCATTCTGCTTGTTCCACAGGTGCTTCCAATTCAGCAATCAAGCTGTGGACATAAACAGCTGTGGAAAAGCTGGGACGGGGCTCTCTCTCTCTGTTTGGAGCCGTGCTGAGAGTTTGTGAGCTCGCGAGCCACTGAGTGGTATTTTCTTGGGAGGCTGTGTGTTTAGTTCATTTAACCTTTTTCTTAATAGTAATGATACATGTGATACTTTCTCCAGTGGAGAAAAAGGTGCATTTTTACTTTGGTGGTTTAAGTCAATGGTGTCTTCCCTTCTCTTGTAGGCCAATCAGCTACTTTTGGAGCAGCTCACTTCAAAATTGTAAAATTCAAATCAGTTAGCAACAGTTTAACCTAAGAAAGACACCACCACTTTGTTGAATATTTGATTTTGTGACATCTTCTGAGGGAACAACAAAAATGTCTCTCATTAACCACAGTGAGCCAAGGGTTTCAGAGGGGAGATGGAGGGGAGATGGAGCGATGAATAGAATATTACAGAGATAAAGATACAAAACTAACTTTTAACACAGAAAACCTGAAGGACATGAGGAGCTCTCGGACCTAATCTCTTCACCTTTGTCTTCTTTAAAAGTTTGCTATAGGAACTGGGACCTTGCCATGTTTGGATAAAAAAAAAAAAAATAGCCATGGAACAAAACACAAAAGTTAACTTCTTGTGATATTTTCTCTGCTTATCATTTAGGCTCCGGGAAGTCCTATACAGCATGAATATGCATTCACACCGCCCACATCATCCAAACTCCCATCAGGCACTATAGTATCCCTGTATTTGATTAATGTCTGCTTTTTCAGTCATTACTGGAAATGACAAGAACATAAAATGAAGGCGGGAGATAAAAAGTCCAGTTTTTTTATATTTACAAAGAAAATACATGAAGCTAGTAAGAATGATGGGACATTCATTTTCTTTCTTCTTTTTTTTTAAACCTGGTGAACTTGGTGCTAAAGCTTTTGGTTTAAAACAACAGCAAACCTTATGGTTTAAATTAATATACAAAATGACATTTTCACATGAGCAAACCAAGCTTATAATTAGTGACATTCGCCATGACACTAAAGTGCAGTGTAATTTTTCTGTCCAGATCTGACCAGGCTTGAGAGGAAACCTAACTAACTACCCAAATGTTGCCATGCCCTCCATCCATAGCAGGTTAATGTTACCTGAGTTTGAATCAGTGCTGAATAAGTGTCACAGATGCAGCCGTGGATCAGTGGCCGAGCTTGTTCAACCAAAGGGTCATGTGTTTGATGCATCCCTGGGTGCGACACTTAACCCAAAATTGCTCCTGAAGGAAACAGTTTAAAACCCTCTGAGTGGTCGTCAAAGCTAGAAAAGTGCTATAATATAGACCATTTTCATTTATAGTGGTCAAACATTCAGGCTTTTAATTTAAGCACCATGTCAAGTAGTACCGGTGACCTGTCCAGAGTTTACAACCATCTTTCACCAAATGTCAAGTGGAACTGGCACCAGCTCTGTTTAAGACCGTCAAAGTATAAGTAGTAGTTTGAAGATATATTTTAGTTATGTATCGAAATTCTCACGACAGTTTTATTGAAATAATTCAACGATGTGGTTGGAACTTGACAGCGACACATGACTGAAATGTATGCATTTAACACATTACTGCACCTTAACTGTCTTGCAAATGTTTTGTTCTTTGTGATGCATTAGGTAATATCAATATTTAATAGCTATACAGCATCAATAATGGGAATTCTCAAGAGATAATGCTGTTCTATACTGTAGCGGCACAAAGCTCTCATTATGTGCTTTGAGTGCAGGGGAGCCGATCCTTATGCCATTGCACCCACACAGATGTACTTAATCTTTCATCAGCAATACATTATGATTGTTATAGAGCATTCATAAATATCTCATAAGCATCTGCTTATTTATTTGCACAATTTCAAGAACAGACCCCATGAGGTTAAATACCTTGTTTTCAAGCGGAGCAGTAAAACCCAAAGACATAAATAAACATTAATAAACAATTAAGAAAAAAAAACATGAGAAAAAACAAGACAGTATTCACAGTAGTCCCGAGATAATAGTAATTGGCATGTCTGTAAGTGCAGACCTTGAATAAATATGGTTAACAATGCATTTAAGTAATCACACCCTTCGGGAGTGTAACCTTTCCCTAATAAGGGCTATAAAAACAGAAAAAGACAGACCAACAAGGTTGTCAGTTTGGTCGGCCATTAGAGACCAAAATGTACAACGCTCACATTTTGGTCCTTGGAGGAAGTGAATAGGATCTACTGACAATGTTTACCCACAGGCCATCCAGATCTAATCACAGGGTGAAATACCCAGTAAATGAATACACCACAAATCTTGCACCACACCACTGCTTTGCTGCTGCTGTTTTAAATAGATCAATTGCCTGAGCTCACATTGTCAGGCCCTTAATGTCCTCCCCTCAGGCTTGTGGTTTAGCTCTTTAGTCAAATAAATATAGACAAGATGAATGGCATTGCAGTGCTTTGACAGAGGCAAGGGAATCCCCAAACTGCTCCCCCTCTCCACATTCAACCCCACTCCTCTTCACTACTATCCCCCGCCCCCTGGAATCATTTGGCAGACTGTGGTGTGGCATTTTGCAAGCGTCAGTCTTCTTTTTGTTTGTCTGAATGAAATGTTGTTGTTTTTTTAACAGGTCATTCTGTCTGAGGGTCTAATTTTATTAGTTACAATCAGCAGATTGTAACCAAAAGGTTGAAGGGAGACAAAGAAAGGCAAAGGGACAGCTGCAGAGAGAAAAACAGATCAGGATCATCATCTGTGATCGGTGAAAGTAAGGGGAGAGACAAAAGTAACGGTCTGTCTGAGTGTGCTCATGTGTACCATATTTTACTCAATTGCTGATTCATTTTTAAAAAGAGTCCTCCTTCAATCACCATCACTGGGCTGAGAGATATTGATCGGCCATCTGGTCTTCTCAAGCCAAAGGCTAATATCCAGTGTTTACTACATATAAATCTGCTGTTGGTACACTAAATAATGCAGTGCCAAGCAGGGAGCGCGAGAGTGTGAGAGAAAGAAGAGGCGCACGGGGCTCCATAATACTTACACAAAATAGGAAATGCTCCAGATCTGCCAGTGATCATACTAAACCGAGACATTTGTCTCTGTTTGTTCTGTCCTGCTGCGCCTGCTTTGGGACGATTAAAGTCTCGCCGACATCAGGCTGTCCAGAAGCAGAAACTTTCTTTTTTTTTAAGTCATGGTATGAAAAATGACTGGGACCAGAGATGTTTGCTTGTTGTTTTGGTTCCACATTACTCAGTGTAGGAAACACAATTCTACTCCCACCAGACAGTGTGAAGTCCTGAAACCATTGCCCCCTGGGGAAAACTCTTCAGGCACTGACTTTTAAAGGAAATTGCAAATACACCTTTAATGATACTTCCTTCTGTTATGATGAAGAATTCATGTGAAAGCTAAAGATAACAAGATCTACTTGAGGAATGTAAATATGACCCTGTTGCACTAAATCGTGGTTTAATGCTATCAGAATATTTTCACTTCAGGTAAAAAAAAAAAAAAAATAGCTGAAATAAACAGAAAGAAAAAGCATCATGTAGCCTATTTGTGATATTTGGTGTAGAGGAAACAAGTGATAAGAAGGTGGTCCTTATGATCTCACTTTCAGCGACAGCTCGTACAGGGTTTAGGGTCTGCTGAGTTTATTTCTCTCCCCTTTAGTGTGATTTGTGGGGCATGTGGAACCCTTTTGTGCAAAGACTCTGAAGAGCTATTCAAAAGCAGTTTTTTACCAAATCCTTTTGCATTAAACATAACTCAAGCATTGTGTGTCATATGTGAGGGGGGAAAATATCAGAGTCAGACCTGGGGCATCATTTATTAAGCTTGTGTGCACACACAAGGACGTGTGTGCCACTTCCTATGCAGAGTTTGGGATTTATAAAAACAACAAACTTGACAGGTCAGTGCCGTCCTCCGCGGAAAATCTGACCGACCCCAAGCAAATTGTCCCATAAATAATTATTTTGTGCGTCTATGATATTTTCATGTTTTGAGTTTCATTTCATTGCTGCATTATAAGACTTTTAATCACAAAGACAGCCTGTCATCAGTTTAATTGCCACAACTGAAGCCGCTCGGATTCAATCAGATGGGGAGCGCATAAAAAGGAATGTAATTGCAATGATGCAAAATTACTTTTTCACTTGAGGATGAGGCAAATGGAAGCTTCTGAGGGGGAGAGATTTCAGAGGCCAGTAAGATCTGCTGGCCAGTGATAAACGGATTGTGAGCCACTTCCAGTGTCCAGATCCAGTGTTAGAGAGAAGTGCTCACAGAGGCTTCTAGGTTTGGTGATTGCTGAAATCCAAGTTGACCAACAACCTCCTTACGATGTCTAACCCCTCTAACCATTCACTAACCTTGCAGGCCACAGTGGATGATGCCTTTTTTGGCAAAAGTGATGCCAGCACCGTCTAAAACCTTTTTTGCATCTCGATTTATCATTGTGAGCCACACGGTTGGTGTAGTGGTTAGCACTCTTGGCTTTGCAGCAAGAAGACCCAGGGTCGCGACTGAGTCACAACAAGGGCCTTTCTGCATGGAGTTTGCATGTTCTCCCTGTGTGTGCGTGGGTTTTCTCCGGTTTCCGGAGAATGCAGATTTGGGGATTAGGTAAATTGGACACTCTAAATTGACCGTAGTTGTGAGTTTGAGAGTGGATAGTTATTTGTCTCTATATGAGGCCCTGTGATAGACTGGCGATGTGTCCAGAGTGTACCCTGCTTATCTCCCTATGTCAGCTGAGATTGACACAGCACCCACAGAGGATGATAGTGGAAATGGATGGATGGATTTCTCATTGTATTAACTTCCTCTTCTTCCTTCCTCTCTCTGTGTTTGGGATAAGGCACTCCTGATCAATGGAAATTAATCTGGCAACTATGGGCATTAATTGTGATTTAAAAATCAGAATATCCATGTGTTTGTCACTGTCTCTGTCTGTTTCCTACATACACCAAGTTTTCAGGCGTACCTATGCAGTTTTATAACTGAGGCCCCTGGTGATTACATCACAAGATATGTAAGCAGCAGCCTTAAGCAGAGGTTCACCGACAGTAACATTCAACTTGAGGATTTCAGTTTCATTGTACTTGTGATTAAATGCACTTAAGTAAGAGTCTGCTATTGTGTCTGACCCTTTGACCCATTCAGGATGAGTGAATACAACCTGTCCTTTGTATCCCTGTACAACACAACTCTCTCTCAAAAACGTTTTTCTTTTCAATGTCTTTTCAAATTAATTGGCCTGTGGCTGAATTTATAATTTAAAAGCCAAACTAGCACAACTCAACTAGCATTGAGAGAGTGAGTAGCAAAAAAGAACCAACTCTTCCAAATGTAATTTTCTGACTGAAATCAGTGCTACTTAAAATACTACACAAACTATAACTAGGGCCTGGGTGGAATAAGGATGACTATTTTGTTAGATTTTGTCCAAAGGCAATCCTTCCCTTTCAGCTACTGTATGCATCTTTTGATCATCTGAAACTGCAGTGAGGGTCAACAAATAGAAAGAATACAAGGGTGTTTTTCTTTCCTGAGGACATTTGAATGTGAATGCAACCTTTCTGAACATCTCTCCCACGCACATGCCAAAATAAGTTTATTTCATGGTGATGCCACAAACTGAATGAAAAGGTGACATGTGAAGCTATTAACCACAACAAACGAGCAAACAGAAACGAAAACCTGAAACTACCATCAGGCAGTTATGGAGGTTATAGATTTAAAACAAGACGGTCACCTGGAGCATTGACCATTTTTTTTTCCACCCTTGAAGTCCTGGCTATGTGATCTCTCGGGAGTAGTCGCCAGTCGGCACCGGTGCAGCAGTTGCTGGCTTCTGCTTCGTGGACTGGACTGAACAGTGGAAACACTGGGGATGTGATGCTGCTAGACTATCAGGCTGCACACAGTGCCGCCTTTGACAGCCTAGTGTGTGACTACTGGCATCACTACACAGGCCGGGTGGAATCAGCAGACACACAGGCACACGCACTGCATGGCAGGGCACACGGTCACAGTGTAAAAATCACTTTGTAGTCAGAATGCCTTACACCCTTGAGGCATGTGTATGTGTATGGTGTGTGTGCCCCTGGACTCAAGGGTGCAACAGAAGGTTAAGCTGTAGCCAGACATTGCTCCAATAGATTCCCCATTATGAGCAGAGAGGACTGGGACAGTCTTTATGACTGTTGTGCTGTCATACTGTATTTACTCTTGACCCAGGTTTGAGCATTTATTTGGGGCGCGAACAACACAACTAAAATGAACAATATCTGTCTGCTTTTTAATAAGGGTGAACGATATCATGTAGCCACTTTGGGGCCTAAGGAACACTCAGATATGCATGGGGCCTCACATATCCTTAGTTCTTCCCCTGACCATGGCAGCAATGTGCAGCTCCGAGCAGTTCTTTGCTATTAATAAGGTGGTCATCTTTGGTAGTTTTACCACAAATGTTCCTCCCGTTTCTTTGACTTTTCTAGGGCAGATTGGCTTCATTTCTTTATGCACCACACCAAACAGTTTCTTTTGCTATGTATCTTCCTAATCATCTCTGCATATGCACAGCAGGATAAAAGAGTCCAGTGGAGTAGGGACTGAAAGGGGACCCCATGGCACTCATGCAATCACGTAAACGGAAGCAACCAAATCAGATGCCCACATCACCTCAACTGGCTTCATTTGATGTGAAGGAGCAGCAGCTGAACTCTGTGCTCCCTTTAAGAGTCCTGATCTCTATGGCCAATTTCACACTGGATGAGTGTGCAGTGCGTGACAGCAACAGCGCTGATCTGCTGCGTCTCGCATGCATCTGTCATTCACTCTGCTCACCTGCCGCGGAGATTCTGTGCAGCATCTGATATCTATTATTGTGAAACATCCTTTGACCGAGCTCTGCAACCCTGAAAGGAGAGATAATCTCAGCTTGTTGTATGTCCATGTTTATTCTTTTCCATCACTACCCAATGGTTATGACCGTAAGTGATGGTTGAAATTTAGAACGGATCTTCAAGGGTGTAGATATAGATAAATGGGTACTGCATTCTTGAAGAATCTATGACCAATGTGACTGAAAACCTCAGACAATATGGAATGAATGCAAACAGAAAACTCCAAATGGAAGACTCAGATTTGGAGATAGCATTTCTCATCCAATTCACACTCGGCAAAAAAAAAAAAACCTCCCTGTGCACGGTGACAAGTACAGACCCTTGGAGCTAAGATAACAACATCTATAAGGATTATGTGAGGCCCCTTGGACACAGTATGTTTTCCATCGACACCATGAAATCCAAAAACTGGATTCATGACAAGCCCAAGTAGACAGTCTCTCATCCCCCTCAATTAGCCATGAAAGGGTTCTTTACACTGAAATGGTCATTGTAAGAGCAGTCATCAATACATATTTCCAATCAGTTAACAGCTCTTACACTAACTGGTGCAGGTTCCATTTTTGTTTGTTCCTATGCACACTTCAATTATGGATATGATTGAATATTATTGGGACTAAATGCAACAGGAAATGATTTCAGTAGTCGTACTCTACAAGATTAGAAAACTTGATTTGCAGTTGTGCCAGACGGCTTTCTGTCTTAGTTCCCTCTGGTGTAGTTCTCCCCTCCCTAGACGGCATGTGATAAGTGGCCAGTGGGATGGTATGACCTTTGCACCTTTCTTGTGGATGGATTCCAGTGGTGACAATCACCCTCAGCTTCGCCAGGCCTCATGAGCACCGATAAGGGCTGGCTTGGCATCGGGGAGCAAAGTTATCAGGGAACGGGCTGCCACTGTGGCACTTTGCTGCCAAGATAACAAGACTCCCTTGTGATTATGACGTGTCAGATCAGAGTATTTCATGAATCTGTGTTGGATAAGAGACTCTTTGCGGTATAGTGTTCATGGGATAGTCTGGAATGTTGCCTGGGAGGAAGAGGATTATGCATAATGAGAATTCATATGGAATTACAGGGTTGAACTCTGTGGTTTCGGCACAATCCTCAGAGAAGCCGGCTGTATTGTTGAAAAGATGAAAGAAGGTAGTGTAAAAAAGGGTTTCTGAAGTTTTCTCGTTTCATTTATTATGAATATCTTCCTCCACTTGCAGTAAACAGTTACTTGTGGGCCCAAGAATTATAGGAATGATGGAGTAGAAGCGGTAAACTAGATGATTGGACTATTCTCTGTATCTAGGGACTGTTCTCTGTATCTATTGTGAAATATTGAATGACTACTGGGTCACATGGTGGTTAGCGCTGCAGCAAAAAGACCCAGGTTTGCATAGAGTTTACATGTTCTCCCTGTGTGTGTGTGGGTGAATGGTTGTCTGTCTCTATGTCCCTGTGGTGGACTGGCGACCTATCCACGGTGTATCCCGCCTTTCGCTGTCTGTCAGCTGGGTTTGACACCAGTAGTGGATAAAGAGGTAGACGATGAATGAATGACTACCAAACAAGATATTTCACAGAACCAACAAATATTTCAATGCACTCGTTCTCCAAAAGGCTTTTTTTGAAAGAAAAAAATTTCTATATTGAAAGTAGTAGTAGTAGTAGTAATTCTTGCTTTCAGATCAGACTATGTATAGATATGGAGGTAGGCAATTGGTGAAAAAGTGTATAAAAAAAAAGTATAAACTTGTAAGCAATTCGATTTTCAGTATTGGATTAAATGCTTTTCACAAATTCCAAATGAGATTTCAACTGAAGCAGTTGTGCATACCTTTTCCTGATGGGATTATTCTGGCTTTGTGTCCTCCAGCTGAAAACAGGCCCTGTCAAGCAACACTATCAGACCGGACTGAGGGTGCATTTGTGTGTCAAATGCCTCATAAAGTATACATTGACTGTAACTACTGGCAGCACAGGGTTAGGTTGCGTCACATTGCTAAACGACCAGGTGTTTGGAGCAGCAGAATGGAGCATTTGTACAGCGTTTTAGTAGGAAAAGCACAGGCGTTACGGATCACCTTAACAATGCCTCTGTTTAGTTCATGCAAGTTGGGAGAGTATAACCAGAATGCACCCTGAAACTGAGATCCATCCATCATGACTTTCATTATTTACCTGCCAAAATGGCTGCTGTGCCAGGGGCCCATTCACTTTTGTAGGCACTTCTTAGTGTTGTCAGTCATACTCTAACCGGCCTTAACATAAAATGAATCATTTCCTGCGTGCACTGCCGAAATGTTGCCAGGCAACAAGAGATCTAAACATTTCTATAGCGAGAACTACATGGAGCCGATCAGGCTTAATCAGCATTGTGTGAGCTCATGTGATAGTGGTTCAAATGTAATAGACATTTGTTTCCATTTAAAAGTTAAACTACTGTGTATAGCTGTAAATTTGAACATTAAGAACATTATATAAACTTAACCCCTCCTTTATAACAATTCAACTTTTAAGTAATTAAGATAGCAAGACCAAGGGATCACTTATTCCTTTGAAATATTCAACAACATAGCATGCAGGTAGTTTAAAAAAAAAAAATTGGGAAACATATTTTTGGTTTTTGAGCTTGATTGAGCTTGAATATGATCTAAAGCAGATCTGTACTTCTGAACGTTGTCAGAACTGCAGCGCTCCACATTCAGTCCCTTTTTCAGTCATGAAATGTTGCATCCAATTTAATCAGGATCCATTGCTTGTCTATAATAATACTAAAGTGTGCACAGAAGTAATATAAAGTTGACAGGCATGGTCTGTGAGCTTTATTTTTTAGGATAATACATGCAGACACGACTAAAGATAGAAGTCTGCTTCATGCTGCCAGTGTGGTGTCTTAGATGTCAGTGATGCTCACTGTGTGAGGGTGAATGCCAAATGGATCGAGAGACGGACCTTTGATCTCCTTTTGAGGGAATGTCAGACCCACTGTAGTGAACATGGCAAACCGGACAGACGTGATGTTGGTTTTTTTTTTATTTAATGCTGTATGTCAAATACGTCTTAGAATCCGAATAACAAATAACTAATGTGTAACAGAGATATAGGACTTAGGGCAGGGCATGTGTCACCATCCTTTATTAAAACAGGAAGGTTTTAATAAAGGAGATATATATGTATGTATATGTATATATGTCGCCATATATCTCGTGTAATCAAGTGTGTCTCACAAATAGGACTGCGGTGTATTGTCTATATTGATATTCTGGCTAAGTATGCAGTCTCATATGTTCATAATTCTTTAGTTTTATTCAAAATAGAGTACTTGTGTGAGTTTGTCTCCAACTAAAGACACACTGACACAACTAACATTTGAATGGAATGCAAATTGAATAAACTCATCAAAATTCAGCCCGAGTAAGCCTGTCATAATGTCTACAATATCAATAATGTCTGTGCTGAAATATCCATATAATCCTTTTTTCTTATCTCCTTAAATAATGGATATTAGAGGAACCTCGGGGCTGATATTTGACACGGCGAATCAGCGCTCTGCTTTGACCCACGCTTTAAGTGTCAAAAGGTTTGAGTGCCTCACCTCTTTTATCACACACTAGTCACTAGACATTTTGGCAGAAAACAAGAGACATGGACAAAAGACGAGACAATGAATATCAAGCAGAAATTAGGTGATGCTCGAAAACCAAGGTCTTTTTTTTTTTTTTACCCGCCCTAGCCTGCCATGATCCTCTGACAGAAGCAATCACAGCCCATTGAAAATGTCCCTCTCATCAATAAATGGCACCATGCAAAAATCTATAAAGGATTTTAATGTTGTGGGCCTGCCATGATTGCTCGGGCTTGTATCTGTTATTCACCAGATCACATTATCCCTCTCCCTCTTGTCTCCATCAGGCTACTGGCAGGCTGAAAGCATTAAGTGTAATAGCAGCTCCATTGTTGCAGGTAGATGGCCCAAAGCTTATCAATGCAAAATGTACATGAGTGACTGAAACAGTCTGTTCCTGTTTCATGTTATTTTCTTTTTCAGAGGAAATTCAAGCAAACTAGAAAAATAAAAGGTGGGCTATGAACAAATATGTTGTTTTCGCGTTACACTACAAATATAATTGCTCAAAAAATGTGTTTTTCCGAAAAACCAAAACGATATTGCTCGTCTACGTGAGGAGAGATGTTCTGCCTGCAGTGCTTTTGTCATATGAAAATTAGTTTTAAAAAATAATATGCAAAAGACAACTGGTAAGGGCTCGGAAAAAGATAACATTCATTTTCATAAAAACACATAAAAAGCTCTCTGTGCAAACAGAAATCTTCCCATGTTGGGTCTTAAACTGGTCTGAATACTTTTTCACTTGACTTTGTTGATATGAAATTATGATATTAAACATTTGCCCAGACTCTGCAAAGCATGTATAAATATTATAATTCAAATAGTTTGGAGAAAAGTAAAATAACAACATTATTTAACCAGACTGAGTGTAAAGGTATTTAAGGCCTTTAAGGTCACACAGTGACAAAGAAAGACAAACTTGATTTGACATATTTAGCAGTTTGTTTGTGGGAATGTTTTCCAATTAAAAAAAACGACTACATGCTGGGTATTTTAATGGGTAAAAGTTGGTGTTTCAGAAAATTCATTACTGCTCATTTACAGCAGCTATTTTGTCTTGGTCATATTGGCAAAGACACCACTTTGTCTGTTCCGCAGACATTAAGGGGAAGAAATGATTTACCTATGCAAATGAAATACCTCCTGGTGAGCCATGCCCATGCATTTCAACGACTTACTGGAGAATCCAAGTATCACATGTTGAGAAATGTTAAGGGCATTTTGGTTTTTGTTAATAGTCTGTCAATCACACTCGTGGTGTGCCCTCAATTGTTAATTGGTTTGGTTGTGCTGTGATTTCAGACTTTGACAAAACAGAATTTGTAACTGCTGCCAAGTAGAAAATACTATGAAATATTGAAATCTGAACGTCCTTCTAATAAATTCACTATGGTGTGGTTTTGACACCCCCCACCCCCCCACCCCCAGACAAAATCACTTAATCACACAGCTAAACTGCTTTTTTTTAATGACATTTTGTAAGACTATTTTTTTGTGTTGTTTTTGACAAATCAAGTATTTCAGGCAAAAATGGCTAAATGTGGGTTATCTGAGTGAATCTGACTACATTTATAACAAGAAATTTTTTTCATGGCTCACCTTCATTTCCTCAATTGTAAAGTATAGTCAGAGATTTTTTCTTTTTTTTTCTAAACACATAAAACCTTCTTGTGAAACTGTGTACAAAGACTGGGAACTATGTTTACATGTGGAACCTTTTCGTCCTTTATGGGCCTGTGAAAGGAAATCTGATGGAGAAAATATCTTGATTTTCAAGGCTTGCACACAAAATATTAATATATTTAAAAGTTTCAGGATCACTAGGTCGATATTAGATTTCCAACTCGCAAACGCAATGGTCGAACAGGCTTAACAGAACATGAGTCAATATATTTAACAGTAAAAATGGTGTAAGCAGTGTAAGAGTTCAGTTTAACATGTTAACATAAATTTATAGTTCATTGTCTTTTTCGTCTTCTTTATTTGTCACAGTTTTTACGAATTTGAGCCCAAACAAAAATACCCGAGATCACAAATAAAATAAAACCGGTCCTCTTAGAGAGCTGTCTTGAACAGGCTCCTGCCGTCCTTCCGTGAACGGTGTGTTGTCCAGAATAAAGCACACTCAGAAAGGAAGTCGTGATGGTCATTTTTCCTCAGACAATAGCTCACAACAGTCTGTAGAAGTCTCCTCTTAAGGAAAGAAAACAGCACAGAAGTGTGCAGAGCAATTACCAAGAGTCCAAACAATTTCTCAAATCCTAAAACTCTATCTCTTTCTGTCAAAACAGTTGCAATACAATGGAGCCCCAGACATGACATTGTCGAATTTTTTTCGCTGAGGTAAAACCTGTGCACAAAACACTAGTTTGTGGCCATGAAATAGGTATTATGTGCCTACTTTATCATTCATGGGAATTAATTACCTCGAGGCCACAGATCAGAAATTTTTTTTCCCTATGTCATGTCTGGGGCTCTGTACAAAACACTCCATCAGAGTGCACAAATGCATAAATGACCTGCATCTTACTAGCATCAAACAGCCTCAAAATTGTTGCAGACACATGCAGGTACATGCAGAGCTAAGTGGCTAATTAGCTGATCCACATTCACGTCTTAACAGGTTGCACATTAAAGCAGAGGTACGCAGGATTGGTTTCACCCTCATTTAACAGATTTGGTTGAATGGCTCGTTGCAGGGAGATTGGGGGCTGTCTCTACTCGGCCCCTACCATCTGTTAGTGGAAAAACCAGCATTTGCAAGATCAGGGTCGCCGACCCAGAGTCCTCAGAATCGTGAGGTGAAGGCGAGTCTTGCGAGAAACAAGAATTGCTTCACGGCACTAAACAAACACACACACACACACACACACCTCCTAGCCAGGTACCGGCTAGATGCTCAGAAAAAAGGATGAGAGGAAGAGGAGATAACTGTTTGACTGAGTGAGGGGCCACATTGGATGCCGAGAATCGAAAAACACAGAGGCAGTGTTGGGTTTTTACAACAGTACGAACAGAGCAGTAGACAGTAGCTTGATGGACGGATGTTCACAGTGGTGTCATAAAAGCATGTACTGTAGGAGGAGCTCCGCAGAGAGAAATAACAATAAAACGTGACCACACTTTCAAAGTTCCAGTAAAAAATGGCCAGACATTCACTCACATGACAGCATATCATATCCTTTGTCACAAACGTGATGCTAAATTGTCAGAGTGCCACGTGTTTGGAGTTCCCACAATGACAAATTGTCTCTCCTCAGTCACTCAGGAGACAGAGCTCATCTCACCACTCACGCTGTATAATTTTTTCCACGTCGAATAATTTATTTTCAGATTCAAAAAATAAAAATAAAGTTGTGCTGCATCTGTGCTCCGCAAACCACAGGCGTATATCTCGGCCCCGAAACTCTACCGAAGCTCTCTACTAATGAGGCGTTTATGGACCTTCTCTAACTCAGAATATCTGACCCGCAGTGCATTCAACGAACCTCTGTAACTTTAGACCATCAAATAACACGGGTTATAGCATACATACACATTTTATGGAGTCATATCATGAAACATTTTAAATCACTTTTGTGTTCATGATTTTTCTCAAATATTCTGGTTCAGATGTTGGAATGGAAAGACCACAAAGGCTTAAAGTCCACACCCTGAACTCACTCCAGCCACAGACAGTACACACAAGGGCTACATGAGCGGCAAACAGCAGAGTTTTGGTCTAAAAGGCGAGTTGTGTTGACAGCTAAGGTAAGACATGATTTATGTTCATCGCTGTTTGAAGTAACTGTTGTTTTTGCTTCAGCTGCTGATTCACTGATGTTTGGTTGTACAGAGAAAAAATAAATACAGAGCTGAACTCTGGGCTTTTATACATCGTAGGTAATAGCTTGTGTTGTTAGAATGAAGTGGGGCTTTTGTTTTGAGCCCAGATCTTTTGTTTGCACACAGTGTGGGGGATTTTATGAGATGCTGATTTCATTGATTGGCGAGCTTTACAGCTAAGGGGGGTATGGTTTGTCCTTTCTGATAAAACCAGACATGTATTTTAAAACCAGGCTTCCTGCAAGCTGCTGTGTGTAACTGAAACAGGGGTTTAACTCAGGGAGCAACACAGCTACCAAATAGCTAACACCACGACTGGTCAAACTATAGAAAAGCCATGTTCGGATTTCTTTGCTCAGAATTTCTGAATATACAATTAAACTGATATTTCTGCCTTCAGCATACAGCACATGCCTCCATCATTTCAGAGGAAAGAATACAGCTAATTTCTTCTTTTCAATCAGATTTTACATACAACTTTACAACAAGCAGTTTTATTCATTCAAATACTGCTTAATGGTTATAATAACACATCATTTTCTAGAAAATTAGATCCATAATTCACATAATTGCACCAAATACAGGTACATCAGTGCAATATTATTTCATGTGCAATCCCTTACACTGTTCAAATATTCATGTTAAACACTGGTGTTGTACTTTTTACCTGTGTGAGTTAGTGCTAAAATATGGTACATAAATAAAGAAGCATCTTATCTTATCTTATTTCATCTTATATATATATAGGCAAAAACTGACCCCTCGTCGCTCTCTCCAGAACACTGTGCCTCAGGCCTGGTCGTTAAAGAGATGATACTGTCACCGGTGTGACCCCAACAATAACTGCTGTCCTTTCACACGCACGCACAGAAAGTTCCAGTCAATGTGTCCTTGAGTAGGACAAGTGACAATCATCTCTCTGAATAGAAGTCGCTCTGTCTGGGAGTCAGCTGGAAATGTGAATAAGTATGGCAAATGGAAATGAGATGTTTTTTCAAAGTTGACCTCTGACCTCTCGGTAGCCCAATGATGCTGTTTTGTACATGACTGTCAGACTTGCCTGTGGCAAATAAAGCATCTCTGTTCAGAGAAAAAAAAAAAAAATAAAGCACTACAGGGGCTTTGTCCCTACTCATCAATGCTGTCACCCTCCATTTTGACATGATAGCATTGTCAGCAGACATTGCAAGCACATATACCTTATATTTGTACATGCACACATACCAGGAGGCACAAACAAGTGATATGACTGTGGCCACATAATAAAAAAAAAATTTAAAGGTGACATCGAATGCTGGTATAGCACATATATGTTAGTTATGGAGGTCTACTTACATACAGTATATTAACTTGTTTTCATGGTTAAAAACCTCCTAGTCGCTGCAAGCAAGCTGATCAAAATATCTCCTCACTGACGCTCTCGTCAGCCGCGCTGTTTCAGACCAAAATCACACCCCCAGAACGTGGACTGTGTTGTGATTGGCCAGCCAACAAGAGCTTTCCCACTGTCCTGTGATTGGCCAGGTACCTGGAAGTGACGTAATAGATAGGCCAGCTCTCAGATACACAGCTCCCCCTCTGGCACGGTGGATGCTCTGCATCTCAGCAGCTACAACGAGAGTAGTTCTTCTTCTTCTGAGGTTGAATGTACGCAACCGGATGTGCCCGGATGTGCCCGGACTAGTGCCCGCACCAGGAGGCGCTACGGTGGTGAGAGGAGTGGTGAGGATTTCTGATGACATCATCAGCATAGGGAAGTGCCGATCCGCTTCGCAGAGCCCAGGAAAACAATAAAACCCTATTTTCTCAGCAGTGGCTGAACTGTGTGTTATGAAACTTTAGGGTTTCTATGTCGCCTTTAAGAAATTGCATTGCTTTTTTAAAAATAACAAATCAGCTATTTTAATTAGCATATCTAATTTTGTTAAATACATGGTGTTAAGTGATCTAACTGTATACTAGTTCCCCATACTATCCATTTGAATATGATTCTATTTCCTGGTTATCTACAGTTGTAAAGTGCCAGAGGTTCACACGAGCATTAATGCTGGACATCATTTTGTCTGCCAGAAACAGAGTCTGATCTCCATGGTATACTGTAGAGGCTTATTGCACTCAGCGTGCTCCATCTGCAGGGCAAGCTTCAAAAACAATATATAAGATCTTTAATTCGAGGTTCACGCTATAGCTGTAAAGAAGGATGGTGGAAGGGTTGAGAGGAAGAATGGGAAGCATAACCTCTGTCAGGCTGGCTGGTCGCAAAAAAAAAGGCAGATTGTTTGATTTCTTCCCCATGGTGTCTTTTTGGCCCAAGTCACTTCCCTGCTGAGCTGCACTGCTGCTGCTCTTTGAAGTATGCAACTTGGTTGCTCACATGAAGTCAATCTTGTGTGACATGTACATACATAGACTGAAACACACAAGTGTGTCCATCGCATACAACATCTGGACACATTAAAGCTTCCATTCATCTATCTGTGACCATTGTTTGGATAATAAATGCAAGAGATAAAACAAACAAACAAATAGACAAACAGGCATACAGTGAGAGGGTCTGATATCACGGTTCTTTTTTAACGTTACATTGTTTCTTAAGTTGCTGTAATGTTATACAACAAAACACATGTAAACGTATACGTAAAACACATTTGAAAGTGCAGAAGACGTAATAAACCCTCTAAAATGAAATGTTCTTCTTGTACGTGGATGTGTAAACAGAGTCAGTTTTGTATGTGCATTGTTGGTAAGGGAGCTTGGGGTTATTTCCCTTTTTTTTTTTTCAAAGTGAGGGAGCAAAATTGGATAGATACATACAAAAATGGTATTAATAAAATGCTCTGCATTTCCACACCATGCCACTGAATGAACAAACATGCTAGTCAGGATGTTTGAGAGGGCTGTGAAATGAGGAACAGATTAAATATTCACATTACACGACAAGGTGGATCTGCAGGGAATAATAACTGGAAAAGATTACATATTAAAAAATGTTATCTACTGTATAGTATCAAGTAATCCGGTGAATTGCAGGTGTGGTTATCTTCAAGCATTCATTGAAGGTCTGTCAGATTCATGTCCCGTGTCTTTGAAGTACCTCTGAAGAAAATGAAATGAGCCCCTCTATCTCGCTCTACTCTTCCTTCTCCCTCTCCAGCTCTATCAGTGCCTGTGGGTAACAAGTGTTGTGCGGTCATTGAATGCATAGTCATCATGCCACTTTAACCAATCGATTCCAGGCTGGGGGATAAGGGAGGGGACCCAAATCTGCAGAATGAAGTTCACCCTCAAATCATGCCACCCTCCCCCCTCAAAACCCTTACTGGCAATCGGAAAATTCAAATTGCTTCTGCAACAGTCATAGTCACTCGCAGTATGTGCTCATCACTCACACCAGTGTAGCACATTAGAGATAGTAGAGATGGAATAGATTATATTGGCAGCCTCCTGTGTGTCTCTGTGTGTGTGTATGTGTATGTGCATACAGTGTGACTACAAGAAATATGTATTTGAAATACATCAGATCGGCGTGATGTGTTTCACTCAGCAGGTTTGTCATAACAAAGGTCAACCAAGGTGAATTTAACAGCTGGCAACACCATGATATAAATTATCACTACTGCAGCGAGTCCTTATACGACATGTGACCCAGTGTATTGAAAATGTCAGAGATCAGTTTAAATGCAGTCTTTTTTTTTTTTTGTCCGCTACATTTAAAAATGTCTCACTGATATGTTAAATGTTATTTTCTGTCGTACATAGTCAATCTAAACCTGCAGTCAACATTTTATTATTATCTGATGAGAAAACAGATCGAATGATAAAGATAAGTCGCTGCTCCATGCTGTACTCTCACTGAACGTATTTAGTCCTTTGTTATTTTTCAATAAAAAAAGGTTATTGACACACATGTTTTTTTCTATTTTAAGAGTTATTTAACGCATGTACACAGCATTTGTCATCGGTCATGTGTGGACGGTCACTTTCATTATAGAGGTTCATTTTGTCAAGAACATATGGTGACACACCGTGGGTTCAAAACATTGATTAGGTGATATACCGTCATCCGTCCTCATCCCATGTGATCATCGATACACTGGGGCAAATTTCAATTTTTTTTTTATTAAATGAGGGAAACTTGTTGAAGTTACCTGGCTGAAGAAGAGGGAGTTTACAGCGGGATCATGCATGGTGGAGAAAGCTACATTTAAAGATGCTCCATCCACGTTTAAAACATCAACTTTATTCACTTTGTTCCCTATGTTGTGAATAAATAGAGAAATCCTGCACTTTTAACTCTTCACACATGTTTTGTTTTATTCAGTCACACAGATATGATTGTCTTGCAATGTATTGATTATCACACAATCGTTGTATTGTGCTATTGTTGGTATTTCGGACCATGTATAGGAAAATGTTTACAGGTACAGGGCAAATGTCTCATAGACTTACATACAAACTGAATTCTTTTAGCAACCGATGGGGTCGTCCCCTGGTGGCAATTCAGAAGAAAACATGTTTAAGACACTTCCATATTGTCTTCACTTTCCAGCCCCAGAGACATAGTCATGTTTTAAATGCACTGGATTAAGGAAAGACTGAAGCCTCCTATGTTGCCTGATTGACTTTGTATTCACACTTTGTACAAAGAAAGCTGTTAATGTGAAGTCATACAGACTGACAGGTAATTCTTCATTCATACAGTTTCATTTACTGTCATTGTTCATAATTTGTGCAGCATGCCCGCCCAGAGAAAATCAAATTGCAGCACCACAGGAAGTCACACACCTGAAACACCTGACTGCACCTTATATGAATATTTATGTTTTCTTCCATCACAAAGAGCTGACAGAGAAACAAGTGGTAATGAACGTTCACAGGCGTTCGGGTTAGGGTTACTATTCCACCTTATTTTGAGGGTTTTTAAATGGGGTTGGAAAAAGTGGGTTGCACCTTTGTTATAATTTTTTTTTTTTTTTTAGAAGGTTAGCCTCTGATTTCCTATGCTGAAATCTCATATTTATTATCAGTGGTTGGTTCATTTTGCTTTCACAACAGTGTGGACCAACACAACTGTATTGAAACCTTTTATTATCTTATTGTAAGTCGCTTTGGATAAAAGCGTCTGCTAAATGACATGTAATGTAATGTAATGTTTTATGCCAGGATCAGACAATATGAATTCAGGCCTCTTTTCAAGTGTTTTGGTCATGATCAACACAGTTTCAGTGTCAGACCCGTTTATCAATGAAGATATTTGGCATCTGGGACGCTCTGTCATCACCCTAATGAGAAGTCTAACAGATTAGAATTTTTTCTATTGTCCTGCCTAGTCTGTCATCTCTTATGATGCTATATTGACTAACAGTAGCTTCTCTTGTTTTCAATTCAATTTAAAACCTCACATACAAAGCACTTAATCAGGCCCCATCAGACCTTAAGGTCTGAGTTTTACCATGTCATCCCAACAGATCACTGCGGTCCCAAAATGCAGGCTTACTTGTGGTTCCCTGAGTTTTTAGAGCACAACAGGCAGAGCCTTCAGTTACCAGGTTCCTCTCCTGTGGAACCAGCTCCCAGTGACAGTTCGGGAGGCGGAGAGCCTCTCTGTATTTAAAGTTAGACATAAAACCATTCTTTTTGTTAAGGCTAATAGTTAGGGCAACTCTTAGTTACGCTGCTATAGACCTAGACTGGGGGAAATTATGTGGCACATTCACTCTTTCCTTCCTGTCCTCTCTCTTTCTCTCTCTCTCTGTCCTCATCTTGCAGGCTGCAGGATCCAGATCCAGTTTCAAGGCTATTATTATTATCATTAGCAGTCGTATTATTGTTGTTGGTATTATGCTGTAGTTAAAGTTGATATTGTTTTTTTAATTTTTTATCAACAATCTCTGCTGCTGCTTGTATAAATGACATTGATAAACATACCATAACTGGTTCAGAATGTCCTGTCTAAACCACACAACTGTTATATATCAACTCCTGGTCTCTTACTTTCGTCTCTACCTCGCATCCCTCTTTCACTTTCTCCCCCCACCTCACCTCTGTCCCCCATTTCACCCTAACCGGCCAAGGAAGATGGCCACACATCTTTGAGTCTGGTTCTGTTAGAGATTTCTTCCTGTTAAAAATGAGTTGTTTTTTTTCTCTCTCCACTGATGCCTAGTGTTTGCTCATTGTGTGAACTGTTGGGTTTCTCTGCTCTCTATAATATTGTAAAGGATTTTGCTTTATATGCACCAGGCCTAGAGATAAGGTATGTTATGGTTTGGCGCTATACAAATAAAATGGAATTGAATTGACTTGAATGACATGAGTGCTCAGATGTGGTGTAACATACAGACATTAACATTGACTGTATAACATAAGTTCTCTCTGAAGGACAGACCGTCCATACTGTCATCTTCGTGACACCCACGAATGGGCCGACAATCTTTTCTTTCTTTCTTTTGTTTGTGTCTGAGCACAAGACCATGAGCATCACCAACAGTGGTTTGGTAGCCATGATTGACAACTCCTTGCCCCGCCTTCCGATGACCTATGAACTTGTGCCGTGTCGTGAACGATGACATGGCAAGAATCTGTACAACTGTGATTGATAATCTGACAGGTTGACCATCGTGGAAGATATTGTGTAGCCTGATCCCAGCATTAGTGGAAATGGTTTGACCAAAGCTGACTTGATTACAAGGTACATTCTGGGGGTTTTGTTGTTTTTGTATCCCATAGTCAGGTCCACTTTGCATACTGAGAGTGTGTAAGCAAAATCAATCAATCTGTTTCTAGCAGCTAGCCAGAGAATAAATCAATGTCCATCCTGGACTGGAAATGAAGTGCGTTGCCTTCTTGATATTTTTGCAAATTGTTTCATTCTTCGTGTGTCAGCTGTTTGAGTACCGCTCCAGACACTGCTAACAGCAAGTGTAATGGGCTTTCTCAAATGGGTTTTAATGAGACCTTTTGTTTGGGATTTGTTAGTTTAAAAATGTTTTTCCCTTGTGGAAAAAAACCCCACCAAACCAAGGGGCAACTTTAACAGATTTGTTCTTCACCAATCATCCTCCTATTCAGACCAGCCAAACAATTATTATTATAATATATTTGGTCTGAAAATTGCCTGTCCTTTCTCACTGTGGACCAGATGTTGAGTGACTTAACAACATATCAGATGACGCCACCTAACTGGGCAAATGACACTGACATGACATGTCTACTGTAAACATCATTATTTTACACTCGACTGTAGTATTATCTACTTTCAATATAGTGCACAGAGTGTGGCCTGCTGAATCATTGGAGGATGATACATTTGACATCTGTCTACCTCAATAAATTTAATTGAAATTTGCAGTTCGAAATAATTGCTCTAGTGTCACATAGGTAATTTACAGCGACAGATGTGAGGTGTATATCAGCAATGCAATAATCACATTCATCCATTACAGTGCACATATGTGCACTGTACAAAAACATTTTAATATGGTCTTTACCGCGTCTCTACTGGCTGTTTGCATGCTGCTAACCCGGGAGAAGTAGATCACATAACTTTAAAAAAAGCTGAACTGAGTACAGAGGAATTCAACACAACAACAGATGTGAATAAATTGTAAATCACCATAATCGTGTTCCAGGAGGCCCTGAGAAATGGATGATGTCATTAGGTGCACAGCCGGTGCCTGGTCCCAGAACAGCCTCTCAGGTGGAATGTACTGCCGTCCCACTATTCCCCTGTCGAAAGGTAATGTAGAGTCCAATATCTGCTCTCTTCTCAGAGGGGGAGGCTGCTTTCTTGTTGAATAATTGAGACCCAGATAAAAGACCAATGGTTTTCCATTAGGTGACAGCATGGCCTCATTGGCTCTCACTCTCTAAAAAGGCGTGTTCCTGCACCTTTTGGTACAGTCTCCATTTTCCGTCGTAGTGGTTTTCTGACCATGTCTCTCTCTCCCTCAGACACACATGCTCATGAGGATAATTATCTCCATTAATAATCAAGCATTGATGTTTTTTCCCCTTGACTAATATCTTTCGTACATTTTACAACGGTGTCCTCAAAGTTACTTATAGGACTGTCCTGTTAAAGATAAAACCAGATAATATGTAGATTAACACAACACAGCCTCGTCTGAGGACATATGGTCATGAATACTTGCGCTTGCTTGGTAGAAGATATTTTCGTCTAGCCAACATACGCATTTAGATCCGCCTCTTGTTCCTAGTAAAAGTCTGGTTTATTTCTTTTACCCACAGTCAATGTGCCAACATCTCACACAGTACATAAATTAAACTTGGTACTGTACCATCTGTACCTGTGAAAGGACTCTTTCTAACACTCGAGTTGAATACCCTCTGAAGATTGTCTCTTGGTTTTATTTTTCAAAAAAGACCTACTTCAGTGTGTCCAGGTAGAAATAAGGGTCGATTTTTCCTTTCTATATACATATTTACATTAATGTGCAAAGGTTTACCACCAGCTTAGTTGTTTTTATGTCCAATTCTGTGATCATTGTCATGATGTGACTGAATGTTGGCTTAAACATATATATATATGTATATATATATATATATATATATATGTATATGTACGTATACATATATATCATATAGTTTTCAGTGAGTTAAACTCATACACCACGTGTATGTAATGTCTTGAATAAACCTCACATAATAAACCTGCTTTTTTCACAGAAGATAGTTCTTGACGTGAACATGAAAAGTAGGACAAACACAGGTTTTACTAGTAACATTCATTTGGGTTCCACTCCAGTTTTTAGAGAACCAAAGTCATACCGTTGTTCATATTTAAGGTTGGGGTTTGCC
The DNA here is from genome assembly GCF_958295425.1 of Solea solea. NCBI lineage: Eukaryota > Metazoa > Chordata > Actinopteri > Pleuronectiformes > Soleidae > Solea > Solea solea. The sequence continues at coordinate 8,016,684 of NC_081139.1, read as the reverse complement.
CTACCCTAAACACTATTGTGTATATATATGTGTGTATATACATATATATATATATATATATATATAATTTATCCATGATCATATACAGTATTACTCTAATCAAACACAATCTACATTAACTTAACTGAAAAGAGGCGTTCTATACATTTATATATACATTCTATACATACACACACACATATATATACTATATACTGTACTATTATGTACAGCTTGTGGGTATAGATCTGAATGGACGACATGGAAAGTGTGCACACTAGTTATAGTTAAGCCCAAGGTAGATTGCTTGAATGTTAATACACAATTGTGGTGTTTTTGTAGTACATGTATTTGACACCAGTAAACCTCTGTTCGCTCTTCCCTGTATGCTGCACACAGTGCTATAAATAGACTACATAGTGGAGTTGGAATTTTTTTTCTTTTTAAATGACCCCAAGTTTTCATATTGCAACACATTTTGCATATCAGACAAGCGATAATGATATGGTGCGGTAGGCCAGTAAAGATCTGGCTGCAGCTGGATTTTGATGAGCACTGATCAAAGTCCAGGTGGTCTTTGTCTTTGTCATGGCATGGCCTGCATACCTCTCCCAGCTATTACACCGACTGCTGAATGAAGCACAGTTATGCTCATCGGCTGCTGTAAAGAACGAGGGGGGACATGTCTGGATGTGGACGGAGCCAACACAGGACAAAACTAACAAAAAGCCACTTAACAGATGGAACAACCCGTTCCTCCAAAGGCACAGTTTATCCGTCAATCCATTTACTGAAAGAAGTGGTGTCACATCTAGCCTTAGATTCAACTCTGGGCCATACTGTCCGCTGGCCCTTGGATTACTTCTCTGTTGTTGAATAATATCCTAGGAGAAAGGAATAGGAGTATACAGCTGATAAATGCATTGTATTACATCCCAACACTGAAGCAGACTGGTCTAAAAGAACAGTGAATCTCGAGATGGGGATATTGAGATCTCACAATAGGCTATTCCATTTGGAGAGCAACCATTTGAAACCCATTGAGAATGCAATGGTCTACACCTCCCGGGAATCAGAACTGGTCAGGACGAGGTTTTTGGAGCGATGTGGTGCTCAAGTGGATGATGACAAAGTGTTGCAGGTATTTGGATGAAAACAACATCAAAACAAAACCCCACAGGTTAAACAAGGCTGGCTTTAAGAAGTACATGAAGACAAGCCAAACTCCGTCTGAAATTACACTCCCCCATGTGCTGTGATGCATTTACAGCGCTCATTCAGCCTCATGTATTCAAAGATTTACTGCCAGATGTCTGCAGCTGGCATGGTGCCTGTCAGCAGTGTCTGCTTGAATTACCCTGGACTGTTTTCTGATTTGTATCGTACCAGTCTTCTGTGGCAGTGTACACACAAGTGTTATATACAGATGTTTCTGATGACATGTGTACATATCAAACAGTAATAGGCTGACAATGTAGTGTGACAGTTTTACACTGAATCTTGAATTCCCAGGTGTCGTTGGTTTAATTATTTAAAATTGCATGCCAGATTATGGCTGTGGTGCATCGTTACACGTGTACGTCCACAGATAATAATCCAGTGTTTCATTGAAGAAGAGGGAGAAAAACATAGACGTTGATGACATTTCAGTGGTAGAATGAGTTTTCTTTCACTCGGAAGGTCAAGGGTTTGATTCCCAGCTGCGTTAGTCCACATATCGATGTGTTCCTGGGCAAGACACTTAACCCCATGTTGCTTCTGTTGGCTATGCTGGTAGCATGTGAAAGGTTATGAGACATGTGTGACAGAGAGAGTGCTGCACCATAGATATGCTGTGAATGGGTCTGAACGGGTGAAAACTGTGTGTAAACCAGCTTTGAGTGGTCTTCAAGACTAGAAAAGCACAGTATAAATACTGACCATTTAGCATTTACATAGTAGTTCTGGTTCCACCTGAAGCCACTATTTTAAGATATCTTATAGTGACCCAAATCCCCAATATCAGTCACATTTGGGCATTATATAGCTACTAATTTACAGCCATCTGTAACACCTAATATCATTTTATATTGATAAACAAATAATTTTCAATAGACCTTTAGTAATTTAATTAAAACCTAATTTTAGACATGTAATTTCAAACATGTACACATAAATCTTGGTTGGGAAAATGCAGCAAATTTGTTCAAGGACCCCTCAAAAAATCGACACCTGTGTTTTCCAACCCAGTCTTTGGGAATCACTACATTAGTTGTAGTCTGTTGGTAAATCACAAATAACTAACAAACTTATTACACATTCATTTTTTTTCATGTACTGTTTTGTGTGTTGCCAATGTTCAAGTATAAGTGCAAGCACTGACGTGCATGTACAGTATATGTGGTGCTAAATGAGAACCAAAGCACAGAAATGCAGCATCTGTCATCCTTGTGCACAAATAGTATGGTTTTTATGGCTGCTTTTGGCAGCCAAATAACTTTTCTGAACACACTGTGTGAAGCCTCCATCAATGATTATGCATGCTGTATGTAATAATAACCCATTCATGGTTTCTTATTGAATGTCGCAACCTTATACATTTCACATATAGTGGCAGTAGTACAGAGATATATTTATTTTGACAAACTGTATTTACAAACCTTTTTTTGTTTTATATGTCGGGCCAGATAGTTTGGAAACATTTTCACACCATCTTGTATTATGACCTCCACCAAGACAGTTTTTGTTCTTTTGTCTGTTTGTTTTTCTATTTGAATGTAGAATTTCTATTGAACCAGGTTGACTCACAGGGACTCCCCAGACATGCATATAATGCAATAAGAGTTTCTGACATTACATTTCTCTCTTGATTAAATCTAATTAAATCTGATAAAAGGCCAATTCTTATTTTTTGTGTCTGTGATCGAGATGCTAATTCTCGATTTGCCGATATTTGATATACTGATATATTGGGAGTGTTCGGGCTGATAACCAATACAAATACGGATATGTTTTTATCAGCAATATTAAGTTAGTATTAAGTCTTATATTAAAGTATGTGCATTGTACAACTCTACAGCTACAGTATTGATAACACTTTTAAAGAGAAATAAATGTGACCCCTGTCCACAGGTAAATATACACATTACATATACCTTATTTATTAGGCAAAAAGTGCTTAATGGACTACCCGTTATGTGGCTAAACTATTGAGACACTTGTTGAGACAAGCAAACAACACACACACACAAGTGTGTGCACTACTGTACATGCACTTTGTCTTTGGCTGTATGACAATTTCCAAACATGCTGTTGCTATAGCAGTGGCTGTGGGAGATCCGTGGCACCGATGTACATGGAACAGCCTTCTGAAGTGCAAAGCTTTCATCCATCCACTGTACTGTGAGACATGCTAACAGGGGCTAACACTTGATGTCCAAATGTCTGAGGTGAAACTTGCCGAAATGACAAAGGTAATTAGCTTCCTGTTGTGTCTGTAGATCAATGCTCGGACAAGGCCACAGCCGAAAAAATAATCTCAGACTGTGGAAGTTGTAGAGACGCTCAATAGAATCCACAAATCTGTTAAAAACCACCATCCTCAACGAATGAAAGGGGCTGTTTTGTCCGGAGCAATGCACTCCATCAGTTTTAGAGTGATAGCCTTTGCCCTCAGATGGTCATGGTTATATTTTCTGGCTGTATTTAAAGACAGGCTGTTGGCAAGTCTCGCTCAGTCCTGCTCAGCTGTTCCTCCTTCGCCTTGGCAGCCGCATGTCGTTTGGGATGACGGCTCTTCAGATGGGCAAGCGAATCTGGGTTGTTAAAAGAGTGTGTCTCTCATCACAGACGCCAAGCAGCTATTGCAAATAACAACTTCGCTGTTCGTTTAGATCACGTTTAAAAGAAGTTGTGCATGTCGGAGAGGGCGCCAGCATCGATCAGCATATATATTATATCAGCATCTTTTCAGCCTATTGTTCATAATTCATTTTAACCCTTTGAACACAGAGCATTTCGGCTGCTTTTTTCCATTACAGAGGTCATAAGATGGTGCGATATATAGTTTCTTATATCCTTTTTTCAGCATAACTGAGGCAAGCTGATGAAAAAAATATTTCATTTTCACCAACTATACACCTGAACAAAAAATGTCAAAATGTTTAAAATCGGATTGAACTTGTGGGGATGTTGAACCGAGCATGGAACTACACACAACACCTATGCAAGCTTTAAAGAAAATCTGTCAAAAGGCTTTATGGACTCTCTCTCTCCCACTCTCTCCACTATTAGAAAATTAAAATAATTGCCAACAATTATTATGATTAGGTCTGCTGAGTTTCAGGGCCTAACATTTTTATTTTACTGTAAGGGGAAAAAAAAAAAAAAAAAAAAAAGGATTCATTTTTCAGTTAGATTAATGGCTGTACCAACAGAAACACTTAGTGTTCATAGTGATTGCTTATTTCTTCCTTTACATTTGATGTATTAAACACTCTCCCCCCCACACACATAATTATATGTATATAGAAAAATTCAAACGACATGATGAAGTGCACTCTGCACCAAATCAAGCTGAAAAATGCACACTAAAAAAAAAACAACCTGTTCTTTGTTGCACTCTATCATCAGGGCATGTTAGACCTGTGCTTGACATTTTTTTGAAATATTCTTATTCACTTTCTTGCCGAAAATAAGACGAGAAGATGTATGCCTTTCAAAATGGTGAGTACAAGGCTACAACACAAGCGGCCCTTTTACACTTTTAACCTCTCATATTTGTGTGATGAATGTATGGTATGTACAATCCTAATGCTGAAGGACAGCAGGTGCAATTTGGCCTCACACCAAGCAGATTTTAGCGTTATCAATGCCAAATAATGGGAGATAACTGTGGTTGTAATGAGTGGAGGTTTATTAGGAACAGCAAATTGAAACAAAATAATAAAATATATTTTAAAACACAACACTACAGCCAACTAGTAATGTCCATAATAGAACTGTACACATGAAGGGGAAAAAAAGGAAGCATTGGATGATTGTGAAGTGTGGCTACAGCCAGCTGGCTGGTAATCCTGGTAGTTATTTAGTTGTTTGTGTCTTCTTTGTGGCAAGGACTTGTGACTTAGGGAAGTACATTTACAAAGTCACATAGTTTGTACTGTAAAATCAAAGCTTTTTGGATGTATTAGGAGTGGCAATGCTCTAGATTTGGCTAACAAGCTGTGGCACGAAGATGCACAATGAACAGCTGACGAAAAAAATATCAACAACATTCTAATATTGTTGTTGCCTTGAACCTTCCATGGCAAGGAGAAGCATTCAGCGACCACAATACAGCCACAGCTGCCTTTTGACTTTATACATGTGGAGCACTTGGGCTTATCAACAGCACTATATGTCACCCAGAATGGCAACCATGGGAGCGTTATCACTGATGGAGATATAAAGATGTCCCCTTTCACTGACGTGACTGACACATCAGACATTTCAAGTGTCAACAGTCATACTCAGACTGTGTCAGTGCACGAATGCAGTGCATGTTGACGTTTGTCATGCTTGCTTGTGAGTCTGCTCGCATGTCAGCACAGATAGAGATGCAAAAAAAATACCTAAGTGATGAGATCGACTGGGAACTACAGTCCCACAAATATACTCATTTGTCACATTTATGATGGACTGCATGAGTGGATCGCGCGGTAGCATGCAAGGCTTCTGTGAAATCCCACTGTCCCCGTGCTAATCATCCTTTGTTATGATGATGAAGTTAAATTTGGGCACACTGGATTGGCGTTACTGTATGAAGCTGACGAAGCCTGTCATGACCCCAGAGTTTTAGCCTGTGAGATGGACAAAGCTGGGGTGAAGCAAAGAGAACACTGCACAGACTGTGGCCCTTGAAGCAGTGGGTTCTTTCATCTATCAGAACTCTTCCAAGTTCTGATAGAGCTCTCGTGGGCATCAAGCATTTCCAGGTTTGGATCAAACGCATCAGCACTCACAAAGCCATATGCACAGAAACATTCAGTTCTATGATAAAACAGTCCAGACATTCTCTCATCATGGCTCGGGAGGAACCTGGAGTGAGAGATCGAGAAGGATACAACGAAACTGCTGCATCTTACAAATGTTCAGTGTGGAATTCCACCCAAAGATTTGCAAATGCGTTATTCTGAGCTATTTATGGGCAGCCATCATGTCAACCAGTTTGTGAACTGCCATTTTAATGCCTTGACTTTAGTGTTTTGGCCAGAGCCATGTTGTTGTTTTTTTAAACCAGAATTAAACCATATTTGGAAAGGCAGTGCACCTGCAACCATGCATGCACAATCACATAGTCCCCATACCCCTAAAGCTTTATTGTCTATTTTTAACTGAATGGTAACATGATTTACAAAAGGTGAGACGTGGGGTTATTTACCTCAAACAAACTGCCACTTCTGTGTTGCTGTCAGACTATGGCCATGTTTTATACAGTATATGGTCTGTGGTATCACACATCATTTGTAACTTTCTGCAAGGGCACAAAATATTTATTGACTCTGTTGTTGTGGAGGCCCTAAAAGCCAGTTGGAAAATCTACAACATGGTTAGTGACCATTTCACTCCTACGAAAGACAGGAGAAAGGTAGAATGCACAGCCCCACTTTTCTCTCAGTGGTTTTACTCTTGACTGCACAGCCCATGTAGCTATGAGTGGAATTTCTGATGTGGTTAAATTGCTTGCTGTGCCATGTCTGCTTGGATTTGACTGCATTTGCTAATCCATCCACTGAAATAGGTGTTTCCTTGTGGTTGGATTTGCACAGAAAGGAGCCACCGTGCACAGTTACGCACATAAAGTCGGCACCAACAACAGGAGGTTAATGTAAGCAGATTCAGGCTAATGTACCTGAATAGATGAGTTTTTGATTGTTCAAAGCCTCTGCACGTCTGTTACTGGGCTGCTCTTCCGTGTCATGTTGCATAATGAACATTCAGCCTAATTTTGGACAATAAGAAAAGCATAATGTGTGTGCGTGTGTCATGTATTCGGTACTTTATGATGCACATACAGGATTTCATTCATTTTCGTTTCATTTATCTGTTTATTTGGTGAGGTTATAAACCTTAAAATCAGTTACTGGTGCACAGTAATGAACCCTCGTTCTTTACACACGTGCGAATGCATGACATTGTGTAAATATGCCGGATTTAGCTAAAAGCTCATTTCCATCAGCACTCCTCAAAACATAAAAGGGCATACGACATTGGGACATTACATTACGGAGACGAGACATTACAAAGCGAGTGCAGTTTCACCGTACACATAACACTATAATATGTACAACAGTATATAAAATGTAATGTAGTGTATGAATGTAAACTACTACATTAAATGTGCCATGTCAATGTTTGCAGGTTTGTTGATTTTTAACCATATTTTAAGCTGTTTTTTGTTTTAAAGGCAGTAAATTTTGGACTTTCTCGAAATCGTACCTCCAACTCATACTTCCTTTACTAGATAATATGTTTTTAGCTGTGGCAATAAGCGTTTTTAAAAGGTTTTCAAATTTTTTAAACTCAATAGACGGTACTTCTCGAGAATGAAACAATGGTGAAATGTATATTGTTTTCTGGCAAAAACCTTGATGGCTTTTTTTTTGCTCTGGCATTTTCCATTCATTTGTAAAACTGGTGTAACCTGGAGTATCAAGCTGGTCAAGTGCCCTTCAACCTGACATTATCCACTGCTGTAATCACAGACAGCCAATGTCAGATATCTGAGTGATGAGAGGTCACACCATACTGTGATTTATTTAAATTCAACAGACTAATCCAGTACTGGACGCTTGACTGATGTAGTAGCCTATGGCTTCTCACAGGACTTATGAATAATTTAATAGTGGTCCAACTTTAATAGTCTCCCTTATAGATGAGGAGGAGGGAATTTCTACTTATGGTATTTTAGTACTGTTTACCAGGCTTACTTGTTTTTTTTTAGTTCCAACCGTGATCTTTTCTTTTTTTTTACATCCTTATCTGATTGAGACATTTTTGTCACAAATGCCACAGAGTCATAACTCAATCATCTAAAACCACAGACTCATGGCTGTACATCTCAATCACAGAGGTGATACACAGCTTGATGGTAATACGGTCTGATGCAATGGCTCTGATTCAAATCACTCATTCTGTGGATGCAGCAGGATTTGACAGTATTCTGTTCAGCCCAGTGTGATTCAAAGCAACGTGGTGCAATTTAGGCTAAATAAGTAAATTAAAGGTGCCATTTTCACTCCACACTCTGTACCTCAGTAAGCTTCTCATCCATGCTGTTTCTTTTTCACTTCTGAAAACACTTGGTTCTCACAGAGGCCTTTTTTTTTTTCTTTACAAGTCCTTTGTAGTGCGAAAAAAAAGCTGTCTCTGAAAAAAGATGAAATGATATGAGGCCTGGACTTTGCCTTCAGATCAGCTTTAAATCTGTCTGTCTATCTGTATCTTTGTAGTGTAGTGCTTACATATAATAAGCATACACACAGAAGTGTAAACAGTCAATGCAGTCTGTGACTGTAACCTTCTGTGTTTTTCAGTGTGCGAATGCAATCCATCGTAAGCCACTGTGGTACACTGACACATTGAGTTTAATAAATGAACTGTCAATTGCTGTATAACCCACATGCAATGTGACATAATATATGTCATGTAGACTGGAGGGTGTTTTTTTTTTTTTGTCCGTGAATATATATAGGGAAGAGAGGGGATGCAGGTATGGTGACTGAAATATGACTTGAAATGAATAAAAAATAACATGGTTTAGTCTGATCCTGCAGTTTGAACTGGACGTACTGAGATGGGCCATTTTTGACCTAGTTCTTTGTGCATGTTCTTGACCTAATGCATGCAAAAAAACAAATGTTTGTTTCATATTTTGCACATTTGCTGTAATTTTATCCGTAGCCGCATAATCAATCAAATAATCCCTGCAATGCCATTTTGCAAAATTAACAAATGTTAGACCGTAAGTGTTTCAGTATTGAACCTAATTTAGTGAAATTGACCTGCAATACATTCAGAAGGAAAGCTCAACCAAACGGTCCTGACAATGTTTGCTTTGTGGCCACAGCTGCATTCTTTCAGTTTAGGAATCTTACGTAACCAAATAAAGATTTATAAATGAGTTGACCATTTTGTCTTGTGCTATTTCTTTCTATCATGTCTGTGGAGGATGCAGCAGTCATTTGTTTTTATCTGAGGAACAGAAAGGTCACAGATGTATTATTGTCAGGTCCCTTGTCAAAATGCTCCCGCAGGTTGTCATGACACCAGATGCTAAATACAAATCGCAGACTTGCTTTGACTATTTTCTGAAGTATGATGGTGTAGCACAGTATTGTAGCCCACACACTGTATATGAGCATCAGCAATGGATCACATATCCACCATGCTTGTCCTCATTGTAAATTGGTGTTGGCCACTGGTTGGCTTGGACTGCAGCTAATTTCAGGTCATCACATACATTAGATTTCCACACTGGTGTTCAAGGTCAACAAGATTAATAACTATTAAACAACTGGAATTCATATAGTAGAAATTAACCTATACAATGGTCTATATTGGTATCTGTTCAATACTGGTCAAAAATCACTCGAACGGATATTGGGAAAAGTAAAATCCATAAACTCTAAATATAGTGTAAATAACCACAGGCAACATGCTGATGGAGCATTATGTATTTGCAGAGGCTGGTTATAGATAAGTAAGTATCGGACGTAAAAAAAAAAAAAATGTTATTGTGCCATCCTTAATAATAATGTACTGCAATCTCAACTAATTTCTCTTTACAACTGGTCAAAGACAGTGATTCCTTTTAAAATGAATTTGTGTTTCATATGGTGTTCAATAATAATCAGCCTAAAGCTCCAAATCAACCATTTAGTCCACCTGCTTATTGAGCTGTTGTTGTTGTTGTTGTTGTTGTTGTTTTTGACTGTGAAAAAAAAAGCATTTAATATTTTAAATATTTATTTAAATATATTTAAATATTACAGGCAAATGACCATACACTGCTCATTTCACATGTCGAAACTGTAAATTGTGTTACTATCTAAAACTTTATGTCTCAAGGACAGAGATATTTATCTCTTATGAAAGAGAATACACATACTGTTACATTCACACACATACACACACCTAAAGATCCCCTGCTGACATTCTCCAAAGCCAGTACCAATCTTTTGAGAAACACACCTTGAGTCTACAGCTCTGCACAGCTCTGCTCCTCTCAGGCTGCTAATCTGAAAGTTACACCCTGGATTGGCCCGGGTAAGCCTACAGTAAACACCCTGAGGCTATTGGAAATACACAAGGGCACCTGAAAACAACCTCTGGAGGAAATATCCCAATGTGACACCTTTTATTCTGGTTCATCTACCGCTGGGCATGCAGAGTCACAGGTCTCTTCACTCCTGCTGGGGTGCAGAGGCCAGAAACAACTCACCCAAGACAGGGACAATTCCCTTGACCGTCTGGCATTTGAAGCAGAGCATAGTCTTTCACTGGGGGGAAAAAAAGAAGAAGAGGAAAAAAAAAAACTTTGTATATAGAAAGACTCTTTTGATCAAAAGCCCCCAGAAATCTAACACTATCCAAAAATATGTGAATAGCTTTGAACACCCTAATGTTTTGATGCATGGCCCGAGGTTCTAGAAAATCAAAGTACTATACAACACGTCGGATGATCACCACTGTTGATTCAGCTCTGCTGGTAAACCAACAAAATGCACATCTAATATGCAGCCCGTGTCCCTTTCAGACATTTTGCACACCTGCAGGTCGAGCAGAATTTATTTATTCATATCTCTGTGAAATGCATGGGGAGCATTCAGCTACTGAGGTTACTAAACAAAGGTCTTGCAAGGTTGCCCGGTGACCTACATCGAGAATCAGTCACCGTGGAAAAAGTAACAGCCTACAAACGGTTCAGAGGCCTGAATTTAAAGCACTGCTTATTTAATAAAATATTGGTTCAGAATCTATAAAGCTGTGATCTGTGCTGACTGCTCAGACCACTCAATTCGACTGGGACATGGTTGGACTTTGTGTTCCAGCTTTAGAAACAAAGCCTTCTAAAACCGTCTTTAATTTCTATGGACCTCGGCATCTGCTCCAAACCTTATAAATCAGGACTTAAGCTTTTTTTTTTTTTTTTTTCAACGTGTCCTGCTGCTTTGTATTAAATCTGGGCCCTGTGTCTGCTCATTAAACGGTATATCAATGAGATGTTATGCCTCATGTAAAGCACTGTGAATTGTTCTTTTTATTTGGAGAGCACTAAATGACTAAACTCTGCCTCGCCTTGCCTTGTCAAATCCATGATATCAAATGAGATAAGCACATATTAGCTCTCACTCTCCTGTAGTTTCCTCCTAATGAAAATCTAATCCACTGCATCGGAGTGCCGAACATATACCAACAAAAGAAAATGAGAAAGTGGTTGAGCAGAATAATGTCTGGGATTAATGGCTCTTTTTTTTTTTATCGTTGATTTGATTCAGTGTTAAATATTGGGTCCGAACATATCGGGGTCCAGTAATTCCAAAAGCAGCACTTGTAAATTTTACTGTTGAAACCAATATGCACTACATTTTAACCTACTGACTGAAACTGGCATCCTTTAAGTTCCTTGTTCTTCATCCACAAATGTTTAAATAGAGCCAATTTCTCTGATTATGTCTCCCAGAGCAGCCTACACAGTCTGAAACAAGTGAGCAGCACACCTCAGTGGGGAGACAGAGAGCTTTTCAATCATTCATCAACACTAATAGGTCAGAGTTACCAACCTGACATTAGGCATACATCATCGCTCTGTCAGACACAGGTACCCAGAGAAAATGGAAGAAGAGATATAATGACGCAGCAGGAGTCTGGCTAGATAAGATTACACAGCTTCACTCCCATTCCGTGACAAACTACATACAAGAACATCTATATGGAGAACAGACACATTTCAAATAGGTTTTGAAACTGGTCCAACCAAAGAGTAGACGGGTTCAAAGTGTGACGGGCCTAACAACGTCGGCTCTGGAGGAAGACGGTTTCTGAGAACTATTTGTCTCACCGGGGTGTGCTTCAAAAAGAATGTAAACACGGAATAACATATGATCGAGCTCTCTCCTGCAGCAGTTTGGTGCTCTGCAGCATTTCTCACCTGCCGTGGTCTTCAAAGTGCCGTCCATCACTTCTTTCCTCTGTCGCCAAATCATCGCAGTGTGGCTTTGTCAAATCAAATCCAAACCGTAGGCCCATTCAAAGACGTGATATGTAACATTTGTATTATTGCACCTAAAAATGGCAAAACTAATGTGATGTGAAATGTTGTCTATATAGTGCATAGTAGTATCAATCTTTCTGAAAGCTTTTAAATCCACAGAAATACATATTTCTATTCAAGGTAACAGACCATTTCATTTTAGTCACCGTTTATGTCATTTTTATTTGTCTCTGCTATAACTTCCCGGTGAGGGGAGGAAATATTCGCATCCACTAGTTATCCATTGTTGTCTTTTGTTGTTTTTTAATTGTGTGTATTTGTCTCTAATGGATCACAACTACCCATTGCTGTGTTGCTGCATGCCGCTGAAGTGTGAGAGAAGCAATTCCCGCGATTCCACACCACCTTTCAACTTTATCAAACTAGGTCTGCCGTTGGTGTTTTGACCCTGAGCAACAGAAATAACACGGTGTGCGTTTAAATCGCTCACAATCTGCGATATACAGAATCCCTGCTGTGTTCTTATATGTCTGAGGAAGGTAAAGTGGACAGCAGCAGGTGTTTGCTTACCCAAACATTTTATATAACTCTAATATGTCTCATTCCGATGCAAACCGCAGATGGAAGATCACAGAAAGGATCCATCCCAACAGGGGACCCTTTTTTTTTTGTGGATAAAAGATTCTCTGTGTTGATGATTGGCTGAGCCCAACTAGCGTTGACATCGAGGCAGGTGCCTGTCTGTCATTAACGTTTCATAGGACTGAGTCACCACATAGTTACTCATTAATAGCTGCCCACAGGGCACAATCAGGACCTTTGCAAAGAAGGAGACGAGGGCAGCCGCAGCGAGAGGGTAGGGTGACTTGAAAATGGGGAAATGACACTTTCATATGGCTCTGGTGATAGAATATTAATGAGGCTGGACACACGTATATGCATGTGCAGTCTGTCTCTGAGCGTCATAATCTGCCTGGCAAATTTGAATTCAAACAGCGACCAATTACTGCAATTCAAAAGAAATGGCTTGAACCTCTCAGTTTAATTATAAGTATAAGTATAAGTATAAGAAGCAAGTGGAGATTTGTGAGTATACACAGTCTCTTTCCAAGCCTGATAATATCAGGTGTGTATGTGTGTGTGTGTGTGTTGTGTGCATACACAAGACTCAGGACTTAGATGTAGCTTAAATCAAAGGAAGGAGTTGTAAATCTACCCTCTAGATACTCACTAACTGCTGAACCCTAAAAAAACAACATCATAAGTCCCAAAGCCAGCGGTATGAAAACTATTTTTGTTGTTGTTGTTTATCCTGTCTATGTTCCTGAATCTGCAACGCTGGGTGTTTTCTAATTCTTAAAAATAATCAAATAAAATCTGTGTTTGTCTTATTTAAGAAAAAAAAGAAGCTCAACACTCACCTTACGTAATGTAAACACGGTGTAATAAAGACACAGAGAGTTGAGAGTTGAGAGTGTTTTAGGAATAAACACAGCATAGGTATTAGAGCTGAAGGAGAAGCACATAAAAGCCTCTTCTGTTCCGAGCCTGAGATCCGTGAAGGGTAAAAACATGTTAGGCAGCTAGAGTGCAATAAAGACATCTGTAAGTATGCACATGTCGACTTTCTAATGGCAGGGGCAGCAAGGTCGGCGTAACCCTGTGTTTGTTTCTTATTTATTTATATGTATAACCAGAAGTTGAAGGTGACATAGACCGGAAGCTCCAATTAACGCTGCGTTTGTGTGTGTATCTGCGTCATTACCTCGTTTATGAAACCCTAAAGTTTCAGAACAAACAGTTCAGCCACTGCTGAGAAAATAGTGTTGTATTGTTTTCCTGGGCTCTGCGAAGCGGATCGACACTTCCTTAATTTGATGTCGTCATCAGAAATCCTCACCACCGTAGCGCCTCCCGGTGCGGGCACTAGTCCGGGCACATCCGGTTGCGTACATTCAACCGCAGAAGAAGAAGAAGAACTAGTCTTGTTGTAGCTGCTGAGATGCAGAGCATCCGCCGTGCCAGAGGGGGAGCTGTGTATCTGAGAGCTGGCCTATCTATTACGTCACTTCCAGGTACCTGGCCAATCACAGGACAGTAGGAAAGCTCTCGTTGGCTGGCCAATCACAGCAACTGTTTGGTCTGAAACAGCGCGGCTGACAAGAGCGTCAGTGAGGAGATATTTTGATCGGCTCGTTTGCAGAGATTAGGAGGTTTTTAATCATGAAAACAAGTTAATATATGTAAGTAGACCTCCATAACTAACATATATGTGTGATACAAGCATTCTATGTCGCCTTTAACACATCCTCGTCCTGTGTAGCTGGTAAGAATGAGGGCAAGGTTTTCTTCTCTACCTTCTGTTGGAGGAAACATCTGGCTCTGTAGCTGCAGAATGCTCCACAATATGTCAGCTAGACAAAGCCAAGAATGCTTAGGAATTATTTATCACTTTGATTACTGGTTGCACCTCTCTATGCCAAGGTTGTAGCGTGGCCCCATGAAGATGGAAATGTTTTATTTATTTATTTATTTATCTAACTCGTTAAGTATTGATCTCTGATGATAGGGTTGCCATCTTGGTTTGGACAGCTAACAGGCCAAGGGTCTTCGAGAGATTTCTTATTAACAGTAGCTGCCTGAACATGGGAATTAAAACAGGTTATGGGCTGCACGCTGATCGTCAATCATACTCAGGATTTCCAATAAAGGTTTGAGCAATATATGAGTTATTTTAGCAAAAATATTAGTGACAATGAAGTCGGGGATTGCATGCTCAACTTTCTGTGTCGTGGTTGTCACGCGCACCAATGAGGGCCTGTGAGTTTGCTTTGCGTGTCATCTGTGTGTTCATGTGAGCATCATGTTCAGTTCTTTATGTGAGTGTTTTAGTTGTTTGTCATCCACCGTCAGTTGTGTTAGTTAGTTTTAGTTCAGTGTCACTTCCTGTTTTATTTTGTGTTAGTTAGTTTTAGTTCAGTGTCACTTCCTGTTTTATTTTGGTAAGGGGTTTCTCCACTTCCTGTGAGCACCTTGTCTGTCTTGTTCTGTGTCGCCTTGATTTCCTGATTGTGTTCACCTGGTGATCATTACCCTGTACAAACGACCCTGTTATTAAAAAGATATAACAAAGATATAAAGATATAACAAAAGATATAACATCATCAGATAGATGGTTTTAAAAATGTCCTCTTCTTCGCACAACCCGGGTAGAATATAATGCAATCCCTGTTCTGCTGAAACCATGCAGCCATCACATTTTGAGCAGGCTACAGACATAATGCTGGAGAAATGTCATGTGCACAGCTCACCTGAAAAGGACAATGTTGTTTCAGTGCACCTTTCTTCAGATTAGACCCCCTCATAAGAGTGCAATTATTTCAAGAGAAAATCCTTTCGACAAGAAAAAAAACACAATGTTCCTGGTTAACATTTCATTTGACATATTATGAGGCTAATGACAGAGTAGTTCTAAAAATGATGATTTTAAAATAAATTAGATCTCATTTAAATCTCTCCATTAAATGTGTAGCCACACTGTGAGGTCCTCTCTCAATCGATATTTTTTTCTTTCTATCAGTTCCAGGCGAGTGAGCATGGCAGTGGCACACGATTAGACTATTACAAAAGCAAATCAGTTGGCAGAATTAATGTTCTTGAAAAATATGAGTCTCGCTAAAGGGAATTAATAACTATTGCCAACCATGTCGACGCTGAATTTTCAGCACCAGCACTTGGTCAGAAATCTGTCTGTTTTGATGATGGCTGGATACGGTTTATCATGAGAAAGTTTCTCTTTAGTGGGCATCAAAATGAGGGTAAGTGTCCCAACAAACTCTCTGGAAGTCTATTAAGCATGTTTTTTGCCTGAGGGAAAAAAACAGCAATATTCCAGTGCAAATTTATTCTTTCAGATATAATTTACAAATCAGGATATGACAGTTTCCTCCGACCTGTTCTCATTCCTAGAGCAATATATACTGCCACTCTGTCATGTCCCCTGGCGTCGCCTGGCAGACGCACAAACTACCCTTCCACGTCTGAAAGAGATGCACCGGGCTTTCAATTGACTCTAATGTAAACCCACCGGTGCCGCATTTAGACACTTAGAGCAGAGCAGTGGTAAAATAAAAGTCAGTATGAGGTTAAGGTTAGGGCCAAGGCCAAGTTAGGGTTAATATAAATATTCAGGTTATGCTTAGAGTGATGACCCCAGGCCATGTGACTGAACTTGCAGGCTGAATTTCATTGTACAGGGAAATGTGTTTCTTTAGTGTGCATATGACAATAAACACTTTGAATCTTGAATCACAGAACACATAATTAAAATGTAGCTTTTGAAATCAGCTTTACTCCTTGTTGTTATTGTCGTGTGGGGGAATTTGTGGGCATGCATGTGAACCGTAAACAATTTATGTACTTGATCAAGAATGAAAAATGTCTTTATCCTCTATCTACACAAGACAGGGGGTGATCAAGCATAGTGATGTTTTGGGAGATTAAAAGCTTGTGAATTCATCAGTGCGCAGCGGAGAGCAGTGTGTATAAAGTGACTTGAATGGCACAGACATAGACACAAAGTGTGTGGTTAAGAAACATCTTAACCACACACAGAAGTTGTTTGCTGTGGCAGTGTAATCTGGGATTTAATTCAGAATCTTTATTCAGCTCATAAGCACTGAAATGTGATATGGGTGTTGAAAACACGTTTGAAAAAAGAACCATGTTTGCCGTTAAGGTGACAAAAGGTGCTGTAAATATTGAGCGGGGCTTTATTTTTTTCTTAAAGCACCGGTTAATTTAATCCCAAACACAATCATTTTTTCTAAATGCAACAGCAGGTCTAAATAAATAAACTCTTCTTGCATAGTATTGCGAGAATCACCTCAAGCTCAGAGGCAGTTTTGCTGGTGTAATCACTTGAGTTCATTTTGTCGTCGAGAACAGTTTTAACTGAAGAATATGTTAGAAACTGGCAGACATTTAGACTCTTTTAGGCGAAACACAGTTCTCGAGACACACAAGGTTGGGCACAACGTTAACAGCAAAATGAACAAGTGTGTGCGAGAATAAATGTGGTAGAAAAAGCATTATTTCCATTAAAAAAGATACAAGGTAGAGGTTAGTCGAATGTGTAAACATCACAGCTGTGTCACCTGATGAGAAACAGATGCATGAATGATTTGAACGGAGGCGAAAGAGCTGGTGGTCACACACAGTCAGCTCCAGAGTCGGCTGCACACGTCCTTTACATCAAAATTAGCAGGAGGCAAATCTACAATAAATGATACACTGCTCTTCCATTAAGGAGTTTGTCTGTAAATTTCCCTCCGGTGGGTCCTGTTTGTCACAAATCAATCACGACAACACACGTATCTTTCACTTAAGGTCCTTTAGATCGCTGCTCGATTGCGGCGTCATTACATTGCACTGCTGTGGAAGAAGAAGTCAGTGCATTTACTCAGGTGTCATGTTTCCAGCGCTGCCAATTAGAGCTGATGAATGTTTCCCTGACAGACTGACTGATCCGTTCCTGTTCCAGATGCAAGTGGGCGTTAATGTGCTTTTTGACCAGAGGAAAGAGGGCTGAAGATATAGGGAGTTAAAATCTATACTCCCAACAGAATAAGGCTTTCGTTATTCTGCAGTTCTCCTCGTTGTCTACGGCTTTATCCTTCACGGTGGTTGTGTAGTTGGAGCTAATCATACACCCTGGATAGGTCACCAGTCCATTGCAGGGCCACCAGTCACTCCAGTTAACCTAATCAACAAACAGTATGTTTTTGCACTGTGGGAGGAAGTGGACATGGGGAGAAAATGCACACTGCCCTGGTTGAACCCTGAATCACAGGTGACCTTCTTGCTGTGAGGCAACAATGCTTGCCCCTTCCTGCCATGTGTCCTTGCAGTTTTTTTATATAAAGCAGAAATGCAGTTCTGTTATGGCCTTTGTTAGCCACACAATAGAACGTGCATATAGTCGGTGATGGTGAACAATTACAGCAGTGGAACATGTGTATGTATGTGGAGCATCCACGGAACATACAGTGAACTGCAACACTCCTGTTTGTTCCAGTCATTTGTTATTGTCAGTTTGTGACTGTAAGACAAATGTAGTCCAGCCAGCTTTCTCTTAAGTGTAAATTGATGTACACGTGCAATAAGACATGTTAACTGCATTTGTTTAAACATTTAAAAAGAAAAGATGATGGGGGCATATTCACAGAAAATATGCTATAATAAAAACATTGTCTATGAAACCGAAAGCAACTTGTCTCCTTATTTCTAGCAGAGTGTTTAAAAAATACAGAATAATCGGTCCTGTGGGTCTTATCTTACCTGTGGAGAAAATAATTGAGGTCAGACAGTGTAGTGCAGTCAACGTTCCACTTCTGCAAGTGTCCTCGCTGCTTCTAACTTCAAACACTAACTATCAGACTGCAAAACACAGAGAAAAAAGTACTGTACCTGAGGTCAAACACATTAACCAAATAGGAACATTACTATGCAAGCTGCATAGGTAACTAATGTTTAGGCTTTAGGGATACTACACGGCTTTCTGATTAAATGTGCTCATGCGATGCATCCTCGTTTCTATAATACAGATGAGGACTTATAGTTCATAAAGATCCAACTCCATCCTCTTGCTGTTACTGTAGACAGCACGAGTGGGACATGCAAATTTGCATTCAACAGTGGCACATATTGTCGTATGCTTAAGTTCACCCGATCAAAAAAATGTCCTGTGCCGAGATAAAACGATGACACATACAGTCCCGTCAAAGCAAACCTGGTCTACTTAGTTCTCCCCTCACTCGTGGGAGTTATTCGTCTCTTGTGTTTTTTCACAATAGCTATTTTATATTTCCTGGATCCAGACACCTAACTGTAGAAAGATTTAATGACTACATTTACATACTTGCAGTCTGTATTGATCCGCCTGGGATCCTACGTGGTCAGCAGATTCTGAATCACGACCATCAACATTAATGTCATAACATGCCAGTTTTAGAGACAGGCCTGTAATAGCGCCACAAACAACTTTAATAGCACACTTAGCTTTTAGCTATTGTGCATACAAAACAGCCTACGCGGTGTTGTCACCAGCTCACAAGACGTTATACGAGAATCCTCTACTTCAGCATGAGGATTTTTACTTGTCGTGTTGCCGGACATAATTTACAAATTTAACAAGGATTACGGGAAGCAAAACGTCCACTGGTGTTTGTCATTGTGAATTTTTGCTTCTTTTGAAGTAGATTTTCTTTTCTTACCCCATAAAAATTTAAATACGTTATGGAGCCGAGCTTCCCTTAAAGCTTGAGGAAAATCAAATTAATCACTTCACTGTGAGAATTAGAGTTTATGGCAAAGCCAATAGAGGTGAACCATGTCTGTAATTGCCATATAATACTGAAGCATGACTTTCTTGGAAGTGAAATGTGAAAACTGTCTTGCCATCGTTTTCTCTCATATATGTGATTTCATGCAAATGTTCTAAACCCCTGAAAAAAGAGGTAATGGCTCAGTTTGTAAATGAGTTTTTTTCAGCTGCGTTTCACTATTAGAGATGGGAGGTGGCCAGTAACTGTAGTGCTTTAACACCACACAGGGAACTCTTAATTGTACAAATTGTATTCAAAATATTTGCTCCAGAAGCACTGCAAATGCAATCTGTTTGTTGGAAGAAATGTAATAATGTTTTGGTCTTGACTGTAGAAAAAATGTATAGTTATACCTTAACATTAAGTGCTCACATGGCATGAGTCTGTGCCGCAGGTGCATCCATGGTCATTTGCTGTGGGAATAATACACAACTCTGTATATGGGCAACCTGGGGGCGTGTGTGTTTATAGGTCACATATTCAGGCTTTAAGACATGTGTTGATTTTGTGTTGATGAGTCAAAGGTATGATTCATTTTATATTGCATTTTCAGTGGTGATATAAAGTAGCAATAATTGTGCACAAGTCACAAAATAGAGCGTTTTTTTTTATCTTTTCTTTTTGAAGAGAGAACCTCGACTAAGTTGATGACGACGACGACAAAAAAAAAAAAAAAAAAAAAAAACCCTATACGACTACCACTTCATAGTTTGGTTTACTTGAAGCTCTTACTTACTTCTAGCTCTTATTTGTACCCAAATGTTTAAATGCACTTATTGTAAGTCGCTTTGGATAAAAGCGTCTGCTAAATGACATGTAATGTAATGTAATATTTATAAAATTGAGCCAAGTGAACTTTGAACTGTGACAAATTTCACAATTTTACTTTTGCTCAGGTGTGTTTATGTAGTTGATGAAAATGAATAAAATGTTTCATCAGATTGCCTATATATAGGCTGTGCTGGAAAAAAAGGATATAAGACACTCTATATTGCACAGCCTCTGTATATACTGTATGTTTAAATTATAGTAATGGAAAATAGCAGCTGAAATGCTCTGAGTTCTAAGGGTTAAAGCCATTTAAAATGTTTTTAAATTGTCTCCTTCTTCTTGCTTCTTCTTAAAAAGTATTGACAGTGAATTCTGTGGAATAGTTTGTCCCTGAATAGACGAGGGACTAGAACATGATCTCTTTCTGCTTTTGTGTAATATAAACAAACTCATCTAATGGAGTAAGTGTCAATAATGGAAACATTAAGCTACCACGATACATTTGTGATTTTGCTCAATTCCATTAAAGCCATTATTGAGTGGGAAAATGTACTTAAAATTGTGTGAATATTGTGACATATCCCTGGAATAAGGTTATGCACTGTTTTGGTTTCAAGGTTTATATTTAAAAGTGTTATATAAATCAATAAAATAGCAGCATGTATAAAACATATTGTAATCCCTGTGTCTTCTGTGTATTTGTCATGTACCTTTTTCTTGGGGACATCCCCGCATAGTGTTTAGTCAGACATTTTTATAAAATCTCTCCATCCCTCCTTTGGTCAATCTATCAGGTTGCCCGCTTGTGTCAGACTGTCATGTGGAAGCGGACTCGTGAATGACTGATGACCGTCTGAGGTGAGTAAAGAAGGAGGTGCTGCCAAGACAAACCCCTCTGTGGCAAAGGCAGTAGTCGTGCGCGTCAATCAGAGCTAACCACGACCTTGTGTCAAATTAAACTGCTCCTCTGCTGCAACAGAGGACAATGCAGCGGAGGTCCCGCTACCACAATGGTCAACAAGGAGGAGCTTTTTTTGGTTTCTTACACTTGACTTCACACTGGTCCATGATCCTTCCCAAACCACATTATTTCACAAATTACAAACGTTTTAGATTTCCCTCCCACATATCTGCCTCCCCTCTACCAATATATTCACTGGTAGATTGAAAATTTAAATTATAGCTTTAGGCCATTGACAGCAGTAATTGGCTGTCATAATTATACATTCAGCTGTTACACAAGAAAACGTGTTGGTTAGCCTGCACAAGATCACCTTGTTTCATACTATACACTATTATTTTGTCCAACCCCCAAGAGTTTGAGACACATGACCTAAGCCTGAATATATAAGTACACCATGACAGATATTATCACTTTTCTTTGTTCAAATTGACATTATTTATTTTACCGTTATTCTCTTTTTTATTGATTTTCAACAGGAAAAAATACAACATACATACTTACTTACTTACATGCCAAACCCAAACAGAACAATACCACACATCAAGACACAAGTAATGCAGAACAGAGACAACAAAAATTAGAGGGAAAAAACACAGACAGAGCAATATATACATACACATGAATGTCAACATAGGCTAATACATCAAATTAAAAGAAAGGGTGCAGCTCCTCACTATACCAGGTTACATTACAGTACACATAAACATAGCAACAACACTGATAATGGTTTCTAGCTTAACCTAAAAATAGATGCAAATGATTGAAACTGGGATACACAGACTTAGGACTTTGCTTTGGTGCACACCCATTTTCGGAGTCGGAGCCTGTAGTTTGAATATTTATTTGTACATTTTGTATGTTTTGTGATTGTACATTTTCTATAACTACAAACCTGCAAAGCTGTTCTTGCCTGCAGGGCTGTGATGTTATCATGGTGACAAGGTCTGTCACAAACAAACAGTCAATGAAAGCACATTACTCACACCTGCCTCACAGTTAGTTCCCACCACTGCATGTGTCTTCAGGATATTCTGCCACAATGTCACACACACTTGCTTCACTATTCCCTAAGAGATGCTCATTGACATAATGTGTTCCCTTTTACCTTACAAGAACCTTAAATGTTGCGATCCTACAGCATCTGAGATTCTTTATGATTCTCCTCATGGTATATGTGTCCCTCATGTGCAAATGCCTAACTGTACTTTCGCACAGAGACAATATAAGGATGTGGTAGAATATTGCATCTGTTTCTATTTATGAGCTATGGATCTACAGTAGAATTGTGCTATGAACACAAAATGCTGATATTTCCTCGGCACACAATCTTAGGCTCTCAGTGCAATAGGCTGGCGTGCAATAAATTGCCTCCGCGTTATGAACAAGCCCTCCCCTTCACACTCACATACACAATGTAATGCAATGCCTCAGTAATATTATATGACTAAAGAAACTGTCTTTGGAAAAATAACTGGATTTTACCCCCACTATAATGTCTCTTAGGGCGTGGAGAAAGATTAATGTGGTAAATATGAAAGACTATTTTTAGGTCTCCTGGACTGGTTAGTATTGAGTCAGACTTTGATCACATTTAATTCTCACTGACTGTAAGACTTTATGACTGCATGTGATGTTGTGCCCCAGTGTTGTTTATCTGACGTAAAAGAACAGCAGTGAGAGAATCTTGTAAATAGTTTCAACTGGCAGGATATCTTGTGCTGGGACGATGAGACAGGTGGTTGTGTGCCAAGTGGTATGTAACAGACATCACTAGTCAATTCTTGTTTGGTGGATAGGTGATTCATTGCTATGTTGTGACTAATTTAACGCAATATCGCGTTCAAATAATGTGTAGTTTCACCAAATAATTCGTAGTTTCATATTTGTTTATGTATTAGATGCAGACCCTTGTGTGTGCAGTTGATCGATCTGCTAGTAATGCCTTGGGGATCCAGTAGCTGGACGGCGCACCTCTACGTCACTCAATACTAACAGGTGAAGGCAACTTCTTTGACTAACTTTGACTTAACTAGCGCACATAAACACTTTCAATAACATGTATTTTCAGTAGTCTCCGCTTTATAATAGTTATTTAGCAGAAATGGGAGATATGTTTGATTGAGTTTTATTGTTTGAGTGGTTGCAAAGTTCACAGCTAATGTATTATGCTATGTAAGCTAGCGGCTGCGACAGAGAGCCTGCGTGCATTTCATATATAAGCTGAGCTGAAACTAACGGTTATTTTCACAAGCGATTCATCTGTCGATTATTTTCACGAGTAGTCGTTTGGTCCATAAAATGTCAGAAAACGTTAAAAATGTTGATCAGTGGTTGTCAAACCTGGAAATTATCTCAAATGTCTTGTTTTGTCCACAAACCAAAATGATCCAGTTTTTTTTTAATCTTTTTGTCTAATCATTTAGACAAAAATTTAAAGAAAAGATACAGAATAGTTGCTGTGTTGAAAGACATCGATATATATGTCGTAAAAATTGAGAAACTGGATATATCTCATCCCTATAATGCACTGGAATGTTTGTTTTACAAGTTTGGAAAAAGCCAGAGAGGACAATATTCTGGACCTTCAACTTCCCAATTAACTTCCATTCATCTTACTCCAGAGAGTCACTGAAGGTTTACAAGAGCCTGGAGGGAAACAAACAGACGTAATGTGGCTTTGTGACAGACATTCAACTCAGGATGGGTAAGTGTCATGTCAACATAACAGTAGGAATGTGCAGTGTAATGTAAATAATTGCTGTGTTAACATTGCTGTGCACACTTGTATGTCAGTTAAACTGAGTCCATTATTTACAGAGAGTTAGTTGCCCCTCATCTTCTGCTCGCTGTGAGCACGTTTCATAGCAATAGAATATTCTCCCGTGAGCCTGTCTTCAACTGTTGTGGCATCCTGGGGCACAATTTATTGATTTATGTGTCTAGTATATATGCCTATAGAGGTGAATGGTGTAGTATCCTGCCAGGGGGCGCTAACTTGGTTGTGTGACGTTAGGAACCGGAGCTTGTTTCTTCATTTCGGTTGGTTTAGTTTAGGGCAGGTCAAGTTTTCAACAATTTTAGGTAAAGGTAACTGAGGAAGTCAAGTCAAGTTTTATTCATAGAGCCAAACATCACACCTCGAAGGGCTTTATAGTCTGTACAGCAAGTTACACCCTCTATCCTTAGACCCTCACATAGAGTGAGGAAAAACTCCACAAAAGCCCTTTTTACAGGGAAGAGGAAGAAACTTTTTTGAGAAAAGAAGAAGGGTTTTTGAAAGAATAACTAATTTTACAAACTTTATAGATGCCAGTATGTCTATCCTAAACCCAGAACTCTCACTTGAACTACATTGTAGGGGGTGACTGTAAGCAGGAGGTAGCTTCTTGAAATACCCATGGTAAAACACAAATGATGCACTATTGATTTAGGCCTCTGTTCGTCCTCTCTGATTTCTCAAAAGTGTGAAGGGTATGTCTGGCAGCTGTGTTGATTTTTAAACTAGAGCCTGCAGCTCACTTTGACACAGCTAAAAAATACTACAGTACCCCTATAGATAGAATCTGGAAGTAGAGCTAGACTAAGGAGCTGCACTGAAGCTCCAGGTTGCATTTGCTCCACTTTGTATGAGCTTCAGTGTCTTGTTTTAATCTCTTATGTGATCTAAGATATTTATTAATGTGTCTGCAGCCCTGATTTAATTTGACCTCCAGGGCTAAATTTACTTTGTGGCTAATGTGCGACTGAATGTCTTATCTACTTCACAAGCTCAAAGGTTACGGCTAATGGTGAATATGCAGTCCCATGACTTGATCGGAAATATTTAATTGTAAATTCTTTTTTTAGCTTAAGTACGTAAGAATTCAGTATCGGTTAAGATAAGTGCTCAGTGATTTGGAAACGCTATTCATAATGTGTGTTGTTTTAATGTATTTTTTTATCCAATATGAAAACTTGCCTGCAGGGATAAATAAAGTTTATTGGATTGAATTAAATTTAAGTGAAATGGCCCTGGCAATGGCTGGTGTGCACACTCAATGAGTCAAGGCCCTCCTAATTTGACACACAGCACAGCTAGATCTTTTTTAAAAACAATGATCTAGTTGGTGCATATGGCTGCGTTGTATGTGTTGTAAGGGAACAATACTGCTTTTAGACATTTAGGTCCCTCACCTCCCTTGCTGACATATCATTTTTTTCAGCTTCTTTGAGTAATTTTTAAAAAGGGCGCTATAAAGAGAATGCGATACAGGATGTCAATTTTTAAATTTTGCTTCTGGACTTCATTGTCAACATGTGGCTACCCGGAGGAAGCACACAGGGGTGGATAAAGAAGTCACTGTGTGTTACTGTAAGACTCTGCGGGTGGCTTCTGATGACATCAGAAAAAAATTCTGTTTG